>NC_133367.1:411764-429170 GCF_049309525.1 Garra rufa
AATCGTCTTCGCTGAAGTAAGCACTGCACACACGAAAATCCTTGATACTAGATATTTTAGCTCCCGCAGAGTAGCCGATGGCAACCAGCCAAAGCTGTCTCATAATAACTATATCAGAAACAGGAAAACGATGGAATCTGAACGGCGATCCCTGCACGTTCTTGTGGTCACAACCTGGGAATTTACAAGTTTGCACCATTGTTAATTTTCTACTTTTTACGTCGTTGTCATTTGAGTGTGTAATGGAACAGCTGATCGGAACGTGCGAACTGACAGCAGCGCGGATTGATGGAAACGGGAAGAATATAGTGCCGATTAAAACTGAGGTATGATTTTTGTCAGGAGTGTTTTTTGTGATGTAAATTAATCAAGCTTTGAAACGCATATATTTTTATCACGTAAAAACGCACAGTTTTGAGGCCCTGGAAACTAACCGTGACTACTTTCTTGAAAAACTTCCAGCGGCCAGAACTCTGACCAGGGAGGTGAACGCAGTGTGGGTCAGTGTGTATACACTATAGTGCTGATAAGGATTGCATACAACTTCATGTCTTAAATGCTCGAAATATCCCTTTAAAGTGGAATTACAGTGTAGACCATGTTAAAAATCACCACAATTTTTTTTTACATTTTTATTTTGTAGTTAAAAATAATTATGTGAATAAATATGCTAAACCTGTAATATATAATGTAGTGAGCTGTAGTTCTCTACTCACTATAGACAGTAACTCTGAAAGTGGTCTTGCTGTTGATCTCAACTTCATAATCTCCAGAGTCTGTGGTTCTGGTGTTCATAATGGTCAGAGATCCAGTCTGGTTGTCCAGCTTCAGTCTGTCTCTGAATCTTTCATTAGCACCATTATCATATACAGTCATCTTACTTAACTTTTTACTGATTTTAGCTATGAGTGATTTCTTAGGTCCAAACTTCCACATGATCACATTGGTGTTTTGTATTTCAGGAACAGTAATGTTTAGACTGACAGATTCCCCCTCCATCACTGATACTGACTTCACTTCAACACCAAACACTCCTGCAGAACAAACAGAAACAGTTTCTCAGTTACACATAAAAAAAGGTACAATTTAAGTTGGTTTAGTAAGCTTTAACTGAAGGTTTAATTAGTATTGAAATTATTACAAAATTTGCACAGATAAATACTATATGGCAACAAAAAATAAAGCTCAGGAAGCAAAACACAATTATTTATACATCTTAATATATTGTACTGTAATATGTTTAAGTTTTGGTTTAGTATTCAGAGTCAGAATAATAAATAAAACAGTGGCAAAATCTCATTTTAACTACTGACGGTGAAACTGAAGTTCATTAGAGCTCCACATAGAGTAAACAACCTCCCACATACAAAAATATAAACCTTTTAACTACAAATGAGAATAGCTGACTGAAAGTATAGACATTTTCTTATAGCGTACAATTCAAATAGTTTGCAATATTCAGCTGCACTAAGTGCTGTCGTAGCAAAAATATGTTTGTAACTTACCAATCAGACAGCAGAAGAATAGCCAGAAAAAAAATAAAAAATCTTTAAACATCATCTTTAAACAACCTGAAATTTGTGTTAAGAATAGGTATTAAAAGATTATCTGAGAGTAGACTGTTGTAAAGTAATGTAGGAAAACTCTAGATCTGCATTTGTCTTGGTGTTTGAATAAGTGATCATGCATGTAGTCTTGACACTGTAGTCCAGTTTCACAACTGTTCTGTTCTCTCTCTCTCTCTCTCTCTCTCTCTCTCTCTCTCTCTCTCTCTCTCTGTGTGGATTGCATGCTGGGAGCGGAAATGTGGTGTAGGTGTGAGAGCGGCACGCTTGAATTGGTTTGAAGGTTTTTCTTCTTTTTTTCATTTAGTTTTTTGGTTTTCTAATTTATCACGTTTTATTATTTAGTATAAAAAAAACAAAAAAAAAAAAAAAAGCACCGGTGTGCGTCCTTTATTGATAAGAGAAGCCATGGCGTCTCTCTCAGGAGATGGAACGCCGGTTTTCTCAGTCAAGAATGGATGTAAAGTTTTTTCAGATCAAGCGTGTACGGTAGAAAATGTGCTTCTAGCAATGGGCGAGATTGTAGGGCACGAAAATATAGTATCGGCTTCCAGAATGAACAAGGCTGTGGTGGTGTTTCTTAAAGATGAGAAACTTGTAAACAGCCTTGTTGAAAAAGGAATTGTTGTTTCCGACACCTTGTTGCAAGTAATACCTTTGCGTGCACCGGCTACTAGGGTCACCATTTCAAACGCGCCTCCTTTCATTTCTAGTGAGCAAATTTTGAAAGAATTGAGTCGCTTTGGAAAGTTTGCTGGATCCATAAAAATGGTTCCGCTCGGATGTAAAAATGCCGCATTAAAACATGTGCTGTCTTTTCGAAGACAAGTTTTCATGTTTTTAAACGCACAATCTGAGTCTTTGGACATTTCGTTTCGCATTAAACATGGAGACAGCTCCTATATGATTTTTGCAACGACAGATAGTTTACGCTGTTTTGAATGCGGTGATTTGGGACACAAGAAGTTCACGTGTCCACATAAGAAACAATCAGAAAATGAACAGAACGCCAGAAATACTGATGAGCACAATGGAAAAAGCGAAAACAACGAGAGTATAGTTGTAAAAGATGCAAAGATTCCAGAAAAGCAAAGGAAACGTGGGGCTGATGAAAGGGATTCGGAGGCTTTAGCAGATGCAGCCAGCGTTATTCCCCAGGCCGGTCATTCAGGTGAGCAAAGTGTTATAGATCCAGGCTCAAAGTCAGAGGTGAGTGAGCTTATTTCATCTATGCGAACTGGTGTTAATGCTGTTGGCTCGAATGTTTTGGAGAATGATGTTGTTGCTGGTAAGGATAATGAACGTGTTCATGGTAGTGTGTTTTTGAGTGTAACTGAGTCACAGTTTAATGTGTCTGTGGAGGATGAAAATAGCGATGGAGAAATAATGGAGGATTGTGATAATTGCTCGGAGTTTTCGGAGGTAGATTGCAGTCAGTCTCTGGATAACGTTTATTCTGTTGAGGAATTAAATGAGTTTCTGGATTTAACTAAAGGGAAAAAAATTGATGTTGTTAATTTTTTCCCTGATGTTAATAAGTTTATTAAATCAGTGATGGTGGCTCAGAAGACAGTTGGCTATGACGTTATTTCAAAACAAAAAAGATTTCGGCTGAGAAAGTTTTTAACAACTGTGCGTAAAGCCCAAAAACGTCATGTAAATTCGTTAAACCGGAAAAAGTAAAGCACATGGGTGTGGCATCTATCTTTATTTTTGTTTCACTTTTCTGTAATTTTTTATGTCTCCTTTCTCTCTCCCCTGTAATGCAGATTCTTAGATTAGGATCTTTAAATGTAAATGGGTTTAGGGATGGGGGGAAAAGAGCGTTGTTAACTGAATTTCTTAAACTTAAAGATACTCAAGTAACTTTTTTACAAGAAACTCATAGCGACATAAAAAATGAATCCGAGCTAAACATGTGGTGGAAAGGAAACATTTGTTTAAGCCATGGCACAAATGTTAGTGCAGGTGTAGCAATTTTATTTTCAACTCACCTTAATGTTAATATTGTATCCGAAATAGAAATAGAGAAAGGACGTATCTTAATGGTGAAAGTTAAAATTGATAATCAATTATTTGTTTTTATAAATATTTATGCTCCAAATAAAGGATCAGATAGAATCTCCATGTTTAAAAAATTAGAAGATTTTTTAAGAAGTTATACTTTAGAAGGATTTTTAATTGTTGGTGGGGATTGGAACTGTACTTTAAATTTTCTCTTAGACAGGAATAATGAAGAACCACATCCTGTATCAGCTTCTTTCTTAAAAAGTATTATAAGTCAGAATGATTTGGTAGACGTATGGAGAGATATAAATAAAGAGATAAAACAATATACATGGACAAAAGTTTCACAGGGAATGATAAGTGTAGCAAGACTTGACAGGTTTTATGTCAAGCGGGCTGAAAATAATAGAATAATGGGGTGTAATATTTTTCCATGTTGCCTGTCAGATCATCATTTTATTACAGTCAATATTGTTTTAACACAATCTAAATTCAAAAGCCCTTATTGGAAATTTAATGTTGCATTGTTGAAGGAGAAAGATTTTCATGAGAAGTTTAAATTGTTCTGGGATGAATGGGTTTTAAAAAAAAATGATTTTGATACAATGGTGGGAAATAGGAAAGACACAAATAAAAAATTTTTGTCAGCAGTATACATGTTTTTCAACTAAAAAAATAAAACAGAAAATTACTGAAATAGAACATGAGATCTCATATATTACATCTGGTATGATTCAGAATTCTGGTTTGTCTTCAGCTGGCATTCTATGTGAAAAGAAACAAGATCTAGAATCTTTGTTGCAAGTGCGGGCTAAAGGCGCCCTGATAAGATCTCGGTTTATGTCTGTAAATGAGATGGATGCTCCCACAGCCTATTTTTTTAACCCATAAGGACCCACTGTGACGCGGGTGTCACAAACAATTGTAATTATCTGGAAAGGTCTTTTTAAAGCATTATCCCTTATTTTCAACTCAGGAAATCCCAAAGTGACACATAAGTAACATCCAGGTTCAGTCACGTGAAAATGTGTGCATTTTTTGTTGTCATGGCAACATTTCCAAAATGGTGGACTGTATGGTGAGCACATGTTGCAGTGTCAGCAATTTTTAAAGATGCTTTTTTTTGTTACTAAAGGTATGTTTCAACCCACTCAACTATTCTAATGTTTTAATAACACATCCTAGATTACACTTACCCTGATTTTAATACATTTCTTGAACAAACTGATATAAAACAAGTTACAAAGATATTGTGGTGACATATACGTCACATCGGGCTATTACCCTTAAAACAATAGGTGGAATTTTGATGTGACATATTTGTCACATTAAGAAAAATGCTAATAAACTGCTCAATTAATTTAGCTGATTAAAGTTTTTTAGTGTTATATATTTTCTACTGCTCATTTCAAAGAATATATTAACAAAAAGAACATTTAAAATAATGTCACATTAAATAAATTGTTAATGAAATGTATTTTGATACTTTTTTTATAGTTACAGTTTTATTGCACAATATACAAATTATTGCAATGTTATGTGCATGTTTAACATGTTGACCTCCAGTGTGAGGTAGTTATTTATTTTTATTTAGTTCAAGTTATGAAAAAAAAAACATGAACAACCATATACCAAAAAAGGTAGAATTCTGATGTTTCGAGAGAGTTGTTGTAAAATGTAATGGTCACAGTTATGTAGATTTGAAATATGTTATGGAAAAGCAAATAAAAAGAAAAAAAATGTTATGTAGCAAATAAAACTGACAAAATATAATTTTTTCAATTCTGAAATAAATGCCCAATGTGACATATGTGTAACATGAAAAAATTATTATAAACGCCCAATGTGACATATATGTAACATTACAGATCTTTCACAAAGAAGGGTTGCATTTCAAAAACAACTGCAGAAACATGTTATAAGTGGTCCATTTGGTCTGTATTATATGCCTCATAATTTTCCTATAAGGAGAAATAGGTCCGGGTTCTTATGGGTTTTTTAATTTAGAAAAAGTGTCAAAACAACAAAATGAAATGTATTGTTTGACAACACCTGATGGACTAAAGACATCTGATTTAAGACAAATGAGAAAGATTGCAGTGGATTTTTATTCAGACTTGTATAGAAAAGAAGAAACTGAGACTGAATGTGTTTCACAGCTATTGCAACAACTGCCTACTCTTACTAATATGCAGAGTAAGAATTTGGACAGTTCTGTTTCGTTTGAGGAGTTGACTGATGCCGTTAAACAGATGAAGCCGGGTAGAGCACCTGGAATTGATGGACTATCAGCGGACTTTTTCAAAGCTGTGTGGAATTGTCTTGGAAAAGACTTTTATGAAGTGATTCAAGAGTGTTTTAAAGAAAAATGCCTTCCCATAAGCTGTCAAAGGGCAGTATTAACACTCTTACCGAAGAAGGGTGATTTGAGTATGCTTAAGAACTGGAGGCCTGTGTCACTTTTAACAACTGATTATAAGCTAATAGCCAAAGTTTTGGCAAACAGACTGAAAACCGTACTGGGTGACTTAATACATCATGATCAATCCTACTGCATTCCAGGAAGAACAATATATGATAACATTTTTATGATCAGAGACATTCTCGATTATTCTAAACTGTATGAAGTGGATGTTGGCTTTTTGTTCTTGGATCAAGAAAAAGCCTTCGACAGAGTTGACCATGATTTTCTGTTTGAAACAATGAGTGCTTTTGGGTTTGGAGATGTTTTTATTGCTTGGATCAAACTTTTATACATGAATGCCTCTTGTGTTCTAAAAATAGGTGATGGGTTAAGTAAACCAATAAGTTTACTTAAAGGTATAAGACAAGGATGCCCATTATCTGGTCAACTATACGCTTTAGCAGTGGAACCACTACTGTCTTTATTGAGGAAAGATCTGACTGGTTTAAAGGTTGATGGTAACTGCGATGTGTTTAAGTTAACAGCATATGCAGACGATATTACTGTAATTGTGAAAGATCAAAGAGACATTGATATTGTTAATTACAGTATCTCTTTATATGAGAAAGCATCATCTGCTAAACTAAACTGGAGTAAAACAGAAGCATTTTGGTGCAAAGATAAAAGAACAATGCTTTTACCTGTTATTCCTGGAAATGTAAAGTGGGAAAAAGATGGTTTTAAGTTTTTAGGCATATTTTTGGGTTCAGAAGTGTATCAAAGGAAAAACTGGGAAGGTGTTAAAGATAAAAATTTTAATAGATTATCAAAATGGAACTGGATTTTACCTCAACTATCTTACAGAGGAAGAGTGTTGGTTATAAATAATCTTGCTGCCTCTGTCCTATGGCATAAACTAATTGTATTAAATCCTCCAGATGAATTTTTAAGGGAAATTCAAAGAGAGGTTGTTAATTTTTTTTGGAATGGACAACACTGGTTGAGAGAGGCAGTATTGTATTTGCAGCTAAGTGAAGGTGGTCAAGGTCTCATGGACATTAAGTCCAAAGTAGCTGCTTTTAGATTGCAGACTGCACAAAGACTCCTATATCACCAGTCTCAGAATTGGACAAAAATAGCTTGTGTTTTATTAAATAGAGTGGGGAGGATGAAGTTGGATAGGCACCTCTTTTTAATGAATTTGAAGGAAGTGGACCTAAATGAACTTCCTTCTTTTTATGCATCAGTATTAAATGCATGGCAAATATTTATTGTTAAAAGAGAACAGTCTGAGATAACTAATGAGTGGGTTCTTGAAGAACCTTTAATTTCTAATCCTCATTTATCCAGTGTGATCTTAAAATCTAAGGGTGTCTGCACAAGCCTTGTTAGAGCAGGAATATGCAAAATTTGTCATCTTAGGTCAATGGATCAATGGATTTCTGCAGAAAACCTGGCCAAGAAAATTGGTATCCATTCTGTTCGGATTGTTGAAAAATTATTATCTGAGATACAAAAGTCCTTTCCTGTAATACCATTGCAAGAAGAGATCGTTAAGAATGAATTCCCTAGCATCAGTGTGGATGTAAATGTAGGAGATTGGCAAGAGGTTGATGGAGGATTACTCTCTTTCAAAACACCAGAACTTGGCCTCTTTGCCACTATATCTAAGAAGTCCCTTTATCTCATTTGTGTCAAATATTTGAATTTAAGAGCACTGAAAGATCTTCCAGAGACCAAATGGGCTAATTTTGTTGAAGTAGGTACTTCTCCAAAAGGATGTTGGAGGTCACTGTATAAGAAACCAATTGAAAAAAGAAGTGGGGATTTGCAGTGGCGGATTTCTCATTGGATTTTGGCAACAAACCGTTATAAAGTTCACCTAAATCCTTTACAGGGAGATGAATGTTTGTTTTGTGGTCTTTCAGAAACAGTTTTTCATATATTCATTGGATGTTCAAGGTTATCAGGAATTCTTGGTGTGTTAAGAGACTTGAGCAACAATTTTGGTTTTATTTTCACAAATAGTTTGTTTATTTTTGGACCAAAATATAGTGTCTTAAACAAGAATAAAATAGTTTTGATGAATTTTCTATTTGGAAAAGCAAAAATGGCAATTTGGTTGACGAGAAAGAGCAAAATGCTGCTTAATAGTGATACTGACCCTTTGAACATGTTTAAAGCTCTGGTAAAAAGTAGGCTGGTTATGGAGTATAAGTATTATGAATTGGTGAATGATATTGAGTCTTTCTTTTTTTCATGGGGTGTTGGAAACATTTTATGTCAACCCAATGAAGAGGAAGGTTGTGATTTTTTGTTGTAAAAGAAGCTGTTTTTTATTTTTTAAATATTTTTTTATAAGAGTATGTATTTATGAAGTAATGTTTTTGGTTTTAATGTTGTAAATTCTTTGTGTTAATGGATTGTAATTAAAGAGATGTTGAAAGGTCTCTCTCTCTCTCTCTCTCTCTCTCTCTCTCTCTCTCTCTCTCTCTCTCTCTCTCCCTCTCTCTCTCTCTCTCTCTCTCTCTCTGTTGGAGTGCATGCTGGGAGTGCAAGGTAGAGATGATGTACAAGAGGCATCATTGTGGAAAAAAATATTACTCATCTTTTATTTACAATTGAACAAAAAGTGGCATGACCAAAATTATTCTTATCCTTCTCAATAATAAATAGAAAAGCCTTTATTGGCTATTAAAGTGTAAGGAGTGAAATGATCTGCTCATGGAATTAAAATACAGTACGAACAGACGGCATGCAACAAATCAATAAAACTAATCTGAAGAAGGAATCTTCGAAGAGATCAAACAACCGCACCCTGACCTACCCCCCTCTCTTCACCCCTCACTCTCACACTTCTCTCCCTAAAAGCTTTTCACTAAGAAGATCCACGTTATATCTTGTGAATATATTGTTTTTCCCCATCATGTTTGGTAACATTTGAATGGTCAATGTGCAATTGGTAAAATGGTCTCAATTTCATAGCAGTCACATATAGTGTAAGAAAGATTGAAAACTTCCATAGAATTGGGTTTGCTGGGGTGTAATTTACCCTTAGGGGCAGATGGGAACCTCCAACCAGGTGCGACCCTGGGCCGTGAGATCTCCTGACAAAACAAAAGGTATGCATTTCTCACTCCTACAATCCATTTTTGAGCGAATGATGTCATGTATTTATCTAAATTGAAACTGAATTGGATTCTCACTGTTCAATTATGTAATTGGCATGATGCATTTTTACCTGACAAATAAAATTTTATATTTGGCTATTCTGATACGTCCTGAAATCAATATGACTGGTAAATCATGGAGGCGGATGTTACCACAAAATATGACCAGGATATGACAAACTGAAGGCTCGGGAATGGATGGAGCAGTAGGCACTTCCTCTGAAGACCTCCTGATTTCGGCTTATCACTGAAGTTAACAAGTTGTGTATGGGAAAGATTAAGTAAACTACACTTTTTGTAAAAAGCAAGCAGTAGGCGACTGGCCAAGAGGGTAGTAGTCCCCTACAACCTCTGATTAATTATCAGACTGGCGGTTTTGTGTCGTATGATCCACGTAAAGGCCAACGTGAGACATAAAAGCGACATTTGGTCCCTGATGAACGAATAATTGGAAATATGGAATGTCTAGAATAATCACATTTCTAAATTAATTCATAATCGATATTTGTGATAACCTTTTGATTGGAAATACAGTCTAAATTTAATTATCACTTAAAATTGGAGTCAGATTAAAACGGAGCTAGATCAAAATTGAAACTAAATCTTGAAGCGCTGTAAAAAGACCGAACATGCAGTAACATGCAGATTGCTGGACTTAATTTTCGGGACAGTGAATCGATTCTTATTTTGCAATTCGTCCCCTCAGTTTTTAAACTGTACTCACAAATTCTTAAACTGTTCCCTCGGTTTAATAAATCGTGCCCACGGATTTACAAACCGTACCCAAGAATTTCCAATCCATGTGCTCAGATTTTGAAAACTGTACCTTCGGATTATGAATCCGTACCAGGGGCGGACTCAGACTAAATTTCTGTCCGGGAAATCTTACACTCATCCAGGCCATCCCAAAAACCAAATAATTTTGGTACCATTATCATTATCACATAAAATAGTTTAAATCCATTGGCTGGTGTCACGCAAAATAATTAAAGGCTATCTCACGTCCATTTACCTTTTTATAAAAATGTATTACATTAAGACCATGTGCTATTGTTTTATCTTGCCTAAATGTAAATTTTTTTAGCCTACAATAATAGCTACATCCTGAACATATATTTAGTAAAATCCTTATACTGAACATGTTCTATCCTTAGGAAAATTAACCATAGTTTTTAGGCCTATGGTAAAACAGGGCTAGCCCGATGTTCCCCCGGGGCTATTGTGTTTTTCAGTCGGGCTACCAAAATGTTTTACCGGACTGTCCGAGTTGTATCAAATTTAAAATAACCGTATGTAGGATTGTGGCCAAAGCTGGTACTGCAATCATTTTTATAATATTGTAGAATGGTGTATCCCCTCCCCCTCCTCCCTGACTCGAGGTTGCCAGCTAAGCTGCAGGATCCAGCAGGAGCGTAGGCTGCTACAAGGAGCTTCCAATGGTAAGTGACGAGTTCTATGAGTTGTAGTTTTTTTTTTATTCTTCTGTTACTTAAGTTTATGCTTCACAAGAGATGTTTTGCGAAGTAATTATGTATCGCAAAAATTAACTAAAGGCGATTAGCCAAATATTTCGTAAAGATGTACTGTAATACCACATTTCATTCGGAACATAATTTGTTTTCATACCCTGCTACTGGTGCGATATAAAATGGAAAATCCACTGGGTACGGAAGCACAGGGCTTTATACCAACAAACATGGTAGAATATAACATCCAAAAGTCGAGGGTCAATTCCATGCCAAAAGAAATTTCCACGTCCATAACGCAAAAATATGTGATGTGAAAGATTACATGACATTCTACTATTTCTTGCATTAAAAACAAGTAACGTTACAAAACGTTCCAAGTAGGGCAAATTATTCAGATCTTAGGCTACAATGTGCCTTTTTCATTGGTGTTATGGACGTTACAAAAAGTTATTTTACCGCGGTATTGCGCCTAGTGCTTCCAAACCGTCACTAACTTACTGCATAGCCCACCTCCTCCATATGCGCTAATGTAACATTACTTTGCACGAACATGCATACCTTTGTTCGACTGTCGTGAATATAATCTTACCTGTCCAGGAAAAAATTTGCAATGTTGGCGTCTGTCTTCGTTTTCATCCGTCTCCATCTTTCAAAGGCATCTCCTAAATCCTTGTTTTATTTCAGACTTTGTCAAAACGTATTTCGGATTCATAACAATGTCTATTAGGTTTTGTACCGTTATACATGTTTTATCCGACACTTTCGTAGCTCTAGCTGTAACTAGAGCAGAGCTGGCAACCCGGATGACGAACTCATCTCATAGGGTGGGAGGCAGTTCACATCAAAACAGCAGCTCTGGGAGGCTATTCTGACATCCTGCAAACAAATTCAATCAGAAACTCTCCAAAAACTCACAAGTTCAATGGATGCAAGAATTGTGATAGTGATATCAAAGCAGGGGTCCTATGTTAAGATGTAACTTGCCCTGAGGATGTTTTTGATTGAAATATTTTTTGATTTCACTAAATATGACCACCTAATGCTGCAAATTCAGCAAATGCCAATTTTCAGTTCTTTACAACCTATAAAATGTTTTAACTCTGTTGCATTTTCCTTTCTTGCCTGATAAAACAGCGTCAATGCTGCTTTCTGTACATCCGTTACCAGGGGAACTGTAATATTTCAGCGCTCCTAAAGTGCCACCTCGTGAGAGAATTAGGGGTGGGAGAAAAAATCGATGCATCGATGCATCGCGATTCTCTCTTCAACGATTCTGAATCGATTCCTAATATTTCAGAATCGATTCTGAGCTTCTTCTTTTTTTCTGCATATGGCACGTGTGCGCGCTAGAGACGCGGCTGGCTACAGCGCACAGAATCTGCACTGTGAGACACGTGCGCATTGCTTGACAGTGTGCTTCCATCCGCCGAGTTTTACTTTAGATATGCGTTCATTTCTGCCGTCTGGAACGCAAGAAACTGTTGCACTGACAGACTCACGTGCGCTTTGTGTTTGTTCGTCCTAAAGCTCGATTGCGGACGCGGTTAAATGCACTTGCATTTTGGAATAGTTTCAAACGAAACTGTACATACAGTCAGTTATGTTTTCAGAGCAGGACAAAACATCTGATATATAGAAATAGATCTGTGCGTGCATCAGTGGCGTTCCGTCCATATACAGTAAGCTGCTAATGCTCTGCATATCCAGGCTGTCAGAGAGAATGCGTTCACGT
Organism: Garra rufa; assembly: GCF_049309525.1. Classification (NCBI taxonomy): domain Eukaryota; kingdom Metazoa; phylum Chordata; class Actinopteri; order Cypriniformes; family Cyprinidae; genus Garra; species Garra rufa. The sequence continues at coordinate 424,112 of NC_133367.1, forward strand.
GTTAAATAATATAAACATGCTTATAAATGAATCCCTTATTTGAATCTTCTGGGCAAGCAGATTCTCCGCATCTTCCTTGACTCCTCAGAATTGATGCGCATTCTGTTTTGCTGGCGTGCGCGTGATTACATTCGTGGGGTACGCTGTCCGCGAAGCGCTCGCCCAAGCGGAAAAACGCGCTGTTGCTGCCAGATCCTGATTGCCAAAAATGTATTGTATTTTTGTATATTATATATAATATGTATATTTTCATAATTTCTCAACAATTCAAAAGTTTAAAGTCCACAGAAAAAAATAGCCTATATAAAATGGATATATATTTTTTAAAAATAATAATAAACAGGAAAAAGAGGAAATATTAAAATATGATTTCATCTCTGATTTTATTGGTGTCTAAATAATGTAAAGATATTATTATTTTTGGTATTACTGGTGGTTTTAGCACTCAGCATACCTGGTAAATAAAAGTGTCACCTCTCGCCACTGCTGTGCATTAGTTTGAATGCAGCCTGTTAAAGTTCCCTTTCTATGATCTGATCAGTAATAATAAAATGGCAGTAATGCTGAGGAAAAAAGAAAAACTATTGTCTGTAAACTTTCGGATACCTGAAGAAAACTTATTTTAAATAAGTAATTGTTTTAAAAGTACCTTGCTTACATAATTTAAAAAATAAAGTAAAGTTGGCCCAAATTAAATTTGATATAAAACAAATATGAAAATGTAGCCATGTGCAGTACTATTGAAAACTGAGAATGTGACCATAGTGATATTTATTTGTTAATGAAAACAGTAATTAAATTAAATTGAATCTTGAAACCAGTGAAGATTGACACACCTACTTTTACAGAGATTCCAACTATAAACAAAAAGCATAGAAACTGCAATTTTACATGTTTTTAAAATTGTAAAGTTGTATTTGCACAGCAGAAGAATTAATTGGGGAAAAAATGTAGATCAAGAATCGTTTTGGAATCGGATCGTGACTCCCAGAATCGGAATCGGATCGGATCGTGAAGTGCCTAAAGATTCCCACCCCTAGAGAGAATACATGTTTATTCATGTTTATTTTATGTTTATTTGGCTATTTTTTATTTCAAAAAATCTAAACAATTAAGACAGTAATATTTATGTTTTAAATAAATATAATAAATGATAAACTCGATTTATCCCTTTTAATAAAAAAAGCTGAAATGTCGTTGTATAAGATACTTTGTTTTTAGTGCAAATCTGAATTATAAATCATACTTTTTGTGCATATCTGAATTATAAATCATGCCATTGTAGCCTATGGCTTATTGCACATTGTCCAATCCAAAGTCCTTTTAAGGCAAGTCAAGTCACTCGGTGGCCATCTTTGAAACGCTACTCGGGCAGGCAAGTGCAGCTCCTATCTCTTTGAATGGGGAAACATCAAATTCTCCAAAATTGTTCACCAAGCTTATGATTAAATTTCATATTTTAAATCTCCAAAGAAATCCAACAAGAACTGCATCATAAATACGGTTCCTTGTGCTCCAATAGCGTTAAAAAAATTTCCAGCTAAATGAGCCAGTGCACATGCGCAGTACTGAGAGCACCTCTTAGAGCGCCGATTGTTTCTATAGCAACCGGGACTTCTAACTGCAGCTGCAGTGATGCGCTGACTTTACTATTCAACCACTGGCTCTTTCACTAAAGCCCGGCTCACAGTACAGGAGTTTTAGCCCGATTTTGCCCAGATTTTTCCCTCTCGAGAATCGGAGCAAAAATCTTGTCAAGCACCTCGATTGGCCCAGATGTTCGGCGCAGATTATCTTGTATTGTGAGGTGTTCAAAGATCGAATCTTGCACCTGCCGATCTGCTAGCTCACAGATCGGCGCTGCCCCGATCAAATCAAACATGTTTGATATTTAAGATTTTAAATCGCGATGATGACGCTATGTGCTTAAACCAGTACTTTCACAACAGCCAATGCGTGACCGCAAAACACGGGTCGTTCAATAGTGGAGATGGAGGAAACTGCTTCTTGAGTTTTTGTAGTAACAATTGCTGTGTCCAAATTCGCATACTATCCATATTAAATAGTATTCGAAAATAGAATTAGTATGTCCCAAATCGTAGTATGTTTAAAAAAAAGTATTCCAAACATTCCCGGATGGTCTGAAAAGGTTAAAATTATATGGGGCTTCTTTAGAGTAGGGGTCAAAATTTAGGTATCTAGGATTGTGGTTTGATGATAAATTAACTTGGAAGGAGATATAGATATAGATATATAGATTATATATTAAAGAACTGTGCTAAAGTTTTAAACCTAATGAGGACAGCAGCAGGACAAGACTGGGGGGCTGACAAACAGTCATTAAAGGGAATTTATGTTGGTCTTATGCGATCAATACTAGATTATGGATGCATTGTTTATGAGTCAGCGTCATCAATGTTACTAAATAAACTAGATGTCATGCAAACTAAGGCATTAAGACTTATCATAGGAGCAGTTAAAAACCACGCCAGTTGCAGCATTGCAAGTAGAAACATCACAAATGCCATTATATATAAGAAGACAGAAATTAGCTATGGCATACTGGGTAAATCTTCAGGAACAAAGGGATAATCATCCTGTAAGGGAAGTCCTGAATGACTTCTGGGAAATTTTAAATGTAACCGGGAAAGGCTTTGCTTGGAAAATAAAGGGGTGGGTTAATGAAGATGGATTAGATTTGATATCATTTGCTCCAGTAGTGATAATGTCCCCAATTCCACCTTGGTTACTAGCACAACCTGAAATAGATACACAATTACACGAGAATAGAAGGGAAATGAGTGAAGCTATTAATTACAGTACATATGTAAGTGAATATATAAAAAAATCACATTATTCATTTCTTCAAATATACACAGACGGATCAAAGAATATAGATAATGGCAGGACAGGGGCTGCCTTCTATGTTCCAGAATTTGAGGTGAAAAAGGCTGGAAGAATAACAAATGGTACTTCAATATATACGGGTGAGATGGTAACGATTTTAATGGCACTTGAGTGGGTCTATGAAGTTAGACCTGATAAAGTAATAATATGCTCAGATTCAGTGGCTGTTCTTAAGAGTCTACAATCCTTCGAAACAAATAGAACTGACATTTTAATAGAAATCATGATCAGGTTGTACAGTTTAAAACAACTGAGAATTATAATTAGATTTATGTGGGTACCAGCACACGTGGGAATTCAAGGGAATGAGGAAGCAGACAAAGTAGCAAAAGAATCATTAAAAATGGAAGAACCAAATATAAACGTCTCACTCTGTAGATCAGAAGGTAAACATTTAATTTTAGAAGTGTGCAATAGGAAATGGCAGACAGTTTGGGATACATGTCATAGGGTTTAGTATTTTTATAGGATTCAAAAAACTGTAAAGAAGAGCAAAATAAGTCTCAATTTAAGTAGGAGAGAACTAATTATTTTTACACATTTACGAACAGGACATACAAATTTAAATCACACTTAACACATTAAAGGGAAGCACAACTCAACACAGGTTTATGTGATGTTTGTTTATTAGATGAGACTGTAGAACATGTTTTTAAGGAATGTAAAGCATATGAAGAAGAAAGGAGGATTTTTAAGGAAGACCTTCAAGCAGTAGGGTGCCAGGAATTCAATATAATTAATATATTAAATGACAGTCCAAATTCAAGGAAACAGATAAATGCAGCCATAAAATTAATCAAGAATTGTGGGTTATATTATAGGATATAGAAATTAGATAATTTTCTTCACACTCCATCACAGTAGGTGGCGGTATGCACCTTTGAAGTTGGTTCGCAACCCGCCATAAAACCAACAGAAGAAGAAGAAGAAAAGCTGGATGGCAACCGCCGTTAAAAATAAACAAGAAGAAGACGACGACGAAGCAGCCTCTGGCATTTTAGATATTGGTCTGCCCTTTGTTGAAAACAATAATCAGACCTGTCTCGTTCAGCATATTAGAAATAATCAAGTAATTAACTTGTAAATCTTAATTAGTATAAAACTTACTACGTAGCCTAATTCGGGTTATTAGCTCTCTTTTAGTGGGCTTGTAATATGAGCTCTGTGGTTTAGGGTGCGGCTCAGAAACAGAGAGCTGACGGAACACTCAGCGAAAAGAGGAATAAAGAAACTCTACGAATCATCTATAATCACTCAACTCATCACTATGAAGAGCACGCTTCTACTCATTCTGTTCACATTATTTTTTGATCGGTAAGTGGTTGTTTTTCGAACATAGCTGCAACACTTTCAGTTTCGATTTTCGCAAACCGGTGTTGTGCAGAAATCTGTGACTCGTCGAAAACTGTGACCAGGGGTCGCGGTGTAGCAAATATTGGCGCGGGAGCGCGCACACGTTGAATCCGACGCTGAAACGGAATGATCATCGTCGCAGTGATGCTGTAAAATAAGTTTCATATTTTAAAGAAATAAAAACTATTGGACAAACTAGATATTGTGGCATCGAAATGCTTGCACAGAGAAGACAATAATCATTAATGCTGTGCTGTTGTTGTCTGTGTTACTACTATGAATGGTTTTGGTTTAAATAACATTCTCATTAATGGATAGGCTCTTTTTTTTTCTTATTACTATTAAATTCAATTACCCAGTATGGTTTGTGCTTTACAAATGCATACCACTCTGATATATTAGCCTTTATAGTATGAGTCACTGGATCTGGTCAACTACCGAAATATGTTATCTCTTTATATTACAAATAACACATTGTAATATTCAATAAAGTGACTCATGTGATGTGTGACCATCTCCTCTTTTTTATTTTAAAAAGCATATGGATCAGATATCGAGAAATCTTTACTGTAGATACAAAGGGTCACAGAATCTGACAGGTCAAATTCATAGCTACCTTTTTTTATTTTATAATTTTTTTTTAAACTCATGTATTGTGTGACTGTCCCCCCTTTCTGTTTTATAAAACATATTAATTAGACATTGAGAAATATGTAGAGATATAATATCTATCAGGTCAAATTCATAGCTACCAGAATATGGGACTCTTCTTTTTTTCATAATAACTGTGTTAATAATA
>NC_133367.1:429670-457566 GCF_049309525.1 Garra rufa
AGTTATACCTGCCAGTTGTTTGACCCTTTTTTTACAGTGTGAAACCCTTATTTGACAGATTGTACCTAGATTATGAAAGCACTAAATGTTCTACAGAGAAACACTGTTATTTTACAAATCATTACAATAAAAAAAAAACTTTAACAAAAATGTCAAAGCATTCGCAAGGTGGAAAATGAACAGTTTTATTTAAAAGACAAAATACAATGAATTTGACCTGTCAGATTCTGTGACTCTACTGTATCTACATATTTCTCAATATCTAATTAATATGCTTTATAAACAGGTCTCATCTCAGGTGAGATGGTCACACATTACATGAGTTACTTTATTAAAAAAATATAAAATAAAAAGAGGTAGCTATGAATTTGACCTGTCAGATTCTGTGACCCTATATTGTATCTACAGTATAGATTTCTCAAAATCTGATCCATATGCTTTTTAAAATATAAAAGAGGAGATGATCACACATCACATGAGTCACTTTATTGAATATTACAATGTGTTATTTGAAATAAAAAGAGATCACATATTTAGGTAGTTGACCAGATCCAGTGACTCATACTATATAGGCTAATATCTCAGAGTGGTATGCATTTAATAAGAAATAAGAATAAAAAATGAGCCTATCCATTAATGAGAATGTTATTTAAACCGAAACCATTCATAGTAGTAACACAGACAACAACAGCACAGCATTAATGATTAATATCTTCTCTATGCAAGCATTTCGATGCCACAATATCTAGTTTGTCCTATGCTCGTTTTATCTTTAAAACATGAAACTTCTTTTACAGCATCACTGTGACGATGATCATTCCATTTCAGCGTGTGATTCAACGTGTGCGCGCTCCCGCGCCAATATTTGCTGTACAGCGACCCCTGGTCACAGTTTTCGACGAGTCACAGATTTCGGCACAACACCGGAAATGTGCATTTTATTTTATAAAAATACTCATTACCGAAGTTTCTAGATATTGTGCATAGATATTGTTCTAGATATTGTTTAGGGGACTTTTCTGTGAATTGTGTAACAATGACTATGTAATATTTTAGTTACGCTGTAGTAGACAAAGGCATTTTACTGACACATTTGCCCGTGTTACGGTTTAACTGGTTACTACGGTGGCCGACAGAGGTCAACGCGCTGCAAACAAGAAAACACATGCAAACAGAAAAAAAGACAACAAATTAATAAAACATCTTCATCAGTTTGACAACACAGGCGCTGCAAATCCTTGCAACGCAAACACAAATACGGAAACGCGCTGCAAATTCGGAAATGTTTCAGGGGGACCTCAAAAAGTGACGAACTCATCTGGGACCTGATTATTTATATCACTATATTACCTGATTATTTATAGGCTATCACTATCACCTTTAAAGTCCCCCTGAAATCAAAATTAAAGTTTTTTGGCTTTAAGTATGAATATATTAGCCTTAAGGTTATCTATAAGCTAGTGTGCTGCAAAACAAAGGCTGTATCCGAAATCGCCCCCTATACCCTCAAATAGTGCACTATTTGAGGGGACAGTAATTTTAAGTGGTGTTCGAAACCATAGTGAACGTCCCCGAGTGCACTCATTCAATCCCACAATGCACCGCAAAAATGAGTGTACAACCGATGTACGCTCAACAGCTAGAGATAACCCATAATGCACTGTGAGAGTCGCGCGCCGACTGAATTCCCGCGTCTCGCCAGACGATGGTGCCCGCAGCTGAATCGTCCACCCATTCGCTCGTCCACTGCGTAATACAGCATACAACACGGGTACAGATTCGTTGTAAATTGATTATTAAATTGTTTAACCAGGGTTTATATGTAAACTCCTTGACATAGTTCAAGATAAATCCTTTAATCTTACTACTCGAACTGTCCGTTTTAAATGATTGTTAAACAGTAAGCAATACTATGCAAAAGCGGCAGTCCTTCCGGTGCACTCAGTGTCCAAATTCACTTATTCGTTTTCACTCACTCCTTAAAGTGGACTGAATGAGTGGACTAATGTAGGGAATAGTGAATGAGGGTATAGGGGGCGATTTCGGATACAGCCAAAGACAAAATTCGCGTTTACAAGATATGGGCATTCAAACTTCCAGTCTCGTCACTTCCGCCAATATGAATCAAGGATTTTGATGATATCACCGCGCACTTCAGTTACTCATCAAACGTTCTGTCCAATCAAATGCTCTCTAGAGTCCGTAATGTCCCGCCCCCTACACAGCGGATCATATGCGCTCATATGTACGGACGGCATGTATTAAATTACACAGCCTCAGCATGATTATGATCACTATTTAGTTTTAGCAAGTTTCATATTGAATCTGTGTGGTAATTTATTAGTCTGTGGCTGTCATGAGCTTACAATCCTTGCATTGTAGGTCCATTATTAAAAATGAAAATTTGAACAAAAATAAAAGCAATTAAATGTATTATTATAATATGAAAATTAAAATGACGGGTAATAAAAGATTATGATGGAATTTTTACCACCCTGTCCGTCAAAATGACAGACAACAAAAAAGTCTAACGCAACCTCTGGTGTGTGTGTGTGCATGTGTGCGTGCGTAAGTGCGTGTGTGTATATATATATATATATATAAATATAAATAATTTATTCCTGATATTTTAAAGCTTAAATTGTCAGTCTTCAGTCTCACATTATCTTTCAGAAATCATTCTAATATACTGATTTGCTGCTCAAATTTTTATTATTATTATGTTGAAAACAGCTGAGTAGTTTTTTTCGGGTTTCTTTGATGAATAGAAAGTTCATACGGATTTAAAAAAAAAAAGAAATCGTTTGAAACATAAATGCCGTTATCGTCAATTTTGATTGATTAAAAATAAACACAGACTCCAAGCTTTTGAATGGAATAGTGTATAATGATACAGATCGTTTATTTAAGATTCAATAAACGTTTCAAAAAAACGATTCAAAATCGTTTGTCTATTCATCAAAGAATCCTGAAAAAAATTGCTCAATTGTTTTAAATATTGATGGTAATAATAAAAAAAAAAAATAGCATATTATAATATAATATATAATATATTATATTATAATATATAATTATTATAAATATTAATATCAGAAATATTATAATATATAATTATTTCTGAAGGATCATGAAAAATTAAATAAAAAATTTCCTTTATAGGTTTGCTCATTTTCTCAATTGATTCTTGTTCACAGTCACCTTGACTATTACTGTATTCATTTTCAAGTCATTTTACTGTATAGTTTTGGAGAAAAAAATTATTAATATTTTTTTTTCCTTTATAGGTTTGCTCATTTTCTTAATTGATTCTTGTTCACAGTCACCCTGACTATTACTGTATTTAATTTCAAGTCATTTTACTGTATAGTTTTGGAGAAAAAAAATATATAAAAATGTAAAAAATGAAAATAAAATTTTTCCTTTATAGGTTTGCTCATTTTCTCATATGATTCTTGTTCACAGTCACCCTAACTATAACTGTATTAATTTTCAAGTAATTTTACTGTATAGTTTTGGAGAGAAAAAAAAAAAATATATATATATATATATATATATATATATATATATTCCTTTATAGGTTTGCTCATTTTCTCAATTGATTCTTGTTCACAGTCACCTTGACTATTTCTGTATTAATTTTCGAGTAATTTTACTGTATAGTTTTGAAAAAAAAAGGCAAATTAGCCCAAAAAACAAACATTTACACCATTTCCCATTTTCAGAGACTCATAAAACTTCACTTTCATAGGTTTGCACATTTCCACAATTGATTCTTCTTCACAGTCACCCTGACTATAACTGTATTCATTTTGAAGTCATTTTACTGTATACTTTTGGAGGAATAAAAATATATATTAGTGTATATATATATATATATATATATATATATATATATATATATTATATATATATTAGTGGTGGGCCGTTATCGGCGTTAAGGTGCTGCGTTAACGTGAGACTCTTATCGGGCGATAAAAAAAAATATCGCCGTTAATCTATTCTCAAAGTTGGGTTGGGAGCTGGGTCTAAACTACGTAAGATATGATGACTTTCACCTTGATATTTTAGCGCGGATGACGTATACCTAGTCGAATTGCACTGTAGGGGGCGAGAACAAGTCTTCAACTTCTGTGAAATTACCACATCAAATGAGACGTGCAAACATGGATGCAGTTATGAAGCCGCTTCAGGGCAGGGGCTTTGCTAGACCCTTTTTACTGGGGCACGTGCCCCAGTGAAAATCTGCTGTGCCCCAGTAAAATCTCAAATTTGAGTTATAATTTACTTTGATAATCCCGAAATAAAGACATTAAACTACATGCAACAACTGAATTGCCTCTTAGAAAAGCAACGCAGTTTAATCGGAGACTATGCACGCAGAAATCCATGCTCGTGCGTGTCTGTGTATTTAAGGGGAACGCGCACGTCGTGCAGCCTTTTGCGCAGAAGTAATTGGTTACACAAGTTTGTATAGGTAATTATGTTGTAAATGTAATTGTCAAGCATTTTGTGATGCATTTTGGAAACAGGAGATGAGCGCCTGATCTAATGCGTCACCTGGTCCGTTCTCAAAGACTTACTTTTAGTCATTATTATATATATAAATATATATAATTCCTTTATAGGTTTGCTCATTTTCTCTAATTTTATAAAAAATACTCAGCTGTTTTCAACATAACAATAATAAATGTTTTTTTGAGCAGCACATAAATACAGGTCCTTCTCAAAAAATTAGCATATTGTGATAGTTCATTATTTTCTGTAATGTACTGATAAACATTAGACTTTCATATATTTTAGATTCATTACACACAACTGAAGTAGTTCAAGCCTTTTATTGTTTTAATATTGATGATTTTGGGCATTCAGCTCATGAAAACCCAAAATTCCTATCTCAAAAAATTAGCATATTTCATCTGACCAATAAAAGAAAAGTGCTTTTAATACAAAAAAAGTCAACCTTCAAATAATTATGTTCAGTTATGCACTCAATACTTGGTCGGCTAACCTTTTACCTTACCCTACGTACTACTTTAATTTACAAATATATTTAGATATTTAGGCCTGTAAATTACACATTGTGTAGCACCTTTATATAATGAGTGTCTGCTAATATTTGATCATACAAAAATTAAATGGCTATAAAGCTTGACACAGGATTTTAACCTATATGTAATAGACTGCACATGGTAGTAAATGGCAGATGTAATCACAGTGAGCTATTCAACCACACTGGTGTATGTACTAGCCCCTTTTTACACTTTGGCATAAGGTAGCTTCAGTCTATGATTCTTTGAATTTGCCTGTGTTGACTTGTGACTTCTGTGTTTCCTGTGTGAACTTGTTTGCTAGCCAAAATCTAATTTTACTGTTGCAATAAATTGACGTTATTTCCAGTTAAAAAGCTGCTTATAAATATTACTTGTCACTATAAAATCTCATTTAATTATAACAAAATCATGTCTATTTAAGTCACTTTCCAAAGTATTTATACGAGAAAAACGGCAAAACAACGTGTAAATAACGTCATTTTTATGTTTATCAAACGAGACATTAGCTAGTCTCTGAAGAAAATGTACTATGTTTTTACTATAGTAAATGTAGTTTTAACGATAGTGTTTGTAATGAAATCACAGTAGCCTCAAATTTACAGTTGTCTGGGACTCCATGAAATGTACTTTAACATCACAAACCATAAAATGTGTTGTACTTGTACTATAATATTCATTTTCATAACAGTAAACACAGGTCACAAGTTAACACAGGCACATTTCTTTGATTCAGCCAGCTGCATATCACGCAGAGAGTAAAATCCTGACTTGTATCCAAAAAAAACGTATTTGCATTAAAGCAGCTCGGTAGCTCAGTGTGTTCTTTGCTGTCGCTTCACAGTGCTACTAATTTTAGCGTGTGTTCGAGACCCGTGACAAATAGACTTATCTGTGTGGTTTTTTTCGTATTTCAGCCGCTACGGGCAATCATACCAATAATTTGTCATCTTTACAAGAATATCAAAAACATGTAATGAACAAGTGTGCGTTTATTAGACAGCGTAATATCACGTCAGTTTGTGCTGTCAGAATCGCCGAATCTGCAGTCCATCACATCTGGCGCTGAGGACCTGAATCAGGAAGTTGGTCACCAGATAACACGGTAACCAGTTAAACTGTAACACCCCCGCCCGAAAAAAACAAACAAACAAAAACAACAACATTATAACTATGTTATGAAAAAATATATATATTCTTCCCACTTGGCCCATTTTTTTATAATGGCAATATATACAGAAAATGCAAATGAGCGCATATACTGTATATTTCTGTGTGAGTGCTGTAACAAACTTGTGCACATTACTGGACACTGAATATGCAGAAGACAAGATAGTGTTTTACATTTGTCACATTCTTGTGTAGTTGGATGCGTAATCATTTTATGCTTGGTTGCAAAAACAAAAAGTGTTTGTATTACCTACCTAAGTGTGACATTTTGCAGTGTCTGGGTTTGAGGGTTTTGTGGGAAGAGTTTGTAAAAAAAAAAAAAAAAAAAAAAAAAAAAAACAGCCATTTTAAGGAGTATTTTACACCGGCTTCAAGCACGGCTTAGTTGATCATGATCAAGGACTTCTAAAAAAATATTTTATATATCAATTAGGGGTTGCACGGTTCACAAAACCCATGGTTCGGTTTGTATCACGGTTTTAGGGTCACGGTTTTCGGTTCTGTACGGTTATTGTTGTTATTTTTTTCTTTTAATATTTAACACTCCAGAAATGTACTTCAGCATATGATATACAGCTTAATTATCCACAATTTAGGATACAGTATTAAAGTTATATCATGTAATGCCTTTTTGCACATAAAGATTGAACTGAAGAATTAACTAGCATTTATCAAAGAGTCAACTTCAGTGTAGCTCTTACAAAAATAGTCTCTTTTAAAAGAAAAAGAGAGGAACTATTTAAGCTCTGTCTTTCAAACAAGTGATTGGTTGGTTCATGTCATATGACCTGCAGTGCGCTTGCGGAATTCTGAAAAGTTGCTTTGTTTTTATCTCGATGCGGCGCAGACGCGCCTGGAAAAAAACGAGTGCACTGCTTCCATTATGAGCGCGAATAACACATTTGAAATAACAAACTTGAGCGTGCAAAAGACGCTACATGTGAACAACCCCTTATAGGACGCTGGCGCATTCTCCAACTCCGGGCGGCCTTCCTTATCTCTCCCACTTGCCATTTCTACACCGTGCCACCCCTAATATCAATCGTGAAACCACACACAAAACATGACTGGCAAATCAGTAGACTTTTACCTTCTTTAATGTAGACTCTGATTTAATGTGAATGCATTGAGTAACATGAGATTTCTTAGGCATGACTGAATAATCTAATGGTGCGTTCACACCGGACGCGACTTGCGCGGAAAAAACGCGCTATTCGCGCGTAGTTGAACGCTTGAACATTTGAGTTTACTCGCGCCATTCGCGCGGTAAAATTCGCGTCATTCGCGCGTGACATTTTCTTCACAACAGACGCGAATTCGCGTCAAGGGAGGGGCTTCTGCCACTCGTCAGCGGGAAAGTAGTTGTAAAATAGGTGAATGAGCTCAATTTGCCAGCTTTAGCTTGCTTGTAGTCTCAATATGTATGTATATGTAGGTTAAATTGAGTAAAGAGCGTTTTTTAAAACTAACCAGATTGTCCGACCTCTTCACTCACTTTATTCCTAGCAAGATCCCTTTTATTCCTGTTTCTACAAAAGTCCAAAGATGTATCGTACAGCTCCGAGGAACCACAGACAGCAACGGTGATTTTGTCCGCCATTGTTGTTTTGGATTTCTGCCTCCGTCACTACTAGAGCAAGCTCCTGATTGGTTACCGCGGCGCGGAATTCTGCCGAAGTTCAGATCTTTGAACTCGCGCGAATGGCGCGGCAATCGCTTGAAACGCTCAATGCGTGCCGCGCCATTCGCGCTATTCGCGCATTTCGCGCCGCCTCATTCGCGCGTTTCGCGCCGCAGGATGGCTATTCGCGTCTTTGCATTGACTTAACATGTAAATCACTCGCGCTTGCCGCTTCATTCGCGTCCGGTGTGAACGCACCTTAACGGTGCGTTCACACTACAGCGTTAAATATGCGCTCAGTGCCGCTAGCAACGCTACAACGCCACTGCTTTGGGGTGTGTCAAATTTAGGGCAGAGCAGGCCTCTGAAAAACAATGTTCACACCCTATTTACGTTCCATTGTCTTCTTTTAACGGCGGTTCGCAAACTAAACTGTAGCGTATACTAACAACATGCAAAGTACATTTACTTTTGCGTGACTTTTTCAATAATATGTGATTTCAGCTCAGTAATTCCACCAGTTTCGGAAACACGCGTCATAGTCTTTCCTTGCCAACTTCTCACACCGATTGGTTGTCGCCGGCGTTTTGCGCTCGAAATTTGCATAAAGTTGAGGAATGCCCAACCTTTTGACACTGTCAGCTGCTCTCAACGCTTTCTCCGCGCCGCCTCCAATCCCAAAATGCACCACGCGACCGTTTACGCGCAACTTCCATATGAATGAATTGAAAACGCTCGCTTCGCCCCGCTCGCTACGTGCCAGTGTGAACGCACCGTAAGAGTGTCCTCTAAGATTCATCTGATTCTCTGGGTTTCTGCTTTTTCTCCAGATGTGGTTGGTGCTGATGTTCAGGTGTCAATGATGGTTGGAGATTCTGTCACTTTATACACTGATATAAAAGTACAGAAAGAGGATGTAATAAAGTGGTTTTTTAAAAAAACACCTATTGCTGAGATCAATGAAGGGTCCAGTGACATCACGGCATCTGATGTGGAATTCAAAGCCAGACTTCAGCTGGACAGTCAGACTGGAGATCTCAAGATCAGAAACATCAACACCATAGACTCTGGAGATTATAAACTTGAGATCAGCAGGACTGGAGAGTCACCAGAAAAGATATTCAATGTCAATGGTGAGTATGTCGGTTTTCTTTTATTTATTAATTATATTATTTACATAATTATTTATCCTACATCATTATTTATTATTATCATTCTTTGAAAATGTAATAAATGCAATTGTTGAATATGCCCAATTTTACTGTCATTTATTGTTTACAAATTATGAAGAAAATTGACAGGCACACCATTTAATATTTAATACAAGCTCTTCTTTGTTATTAGGAAAGACTACAGATGAAATGAACAAAAATTTAAATGCAGAAACAAATGTAATTAAAGAAAACAATTACAGCTGTAATTACATGCAGGTGTTTTTAAATAAAAGTACACAGTAAGTGCATTGTATCAAATGATTAATTTAATGTAAGCACATAGTAGTTTATAAAGTATTATTATGTTAAAATATATTACTATATTTATATACTGAGCGGACGGCCATATTTATATACTGAGCGGACGGCCAAGGGAAGCTTTGGTTATTCATATCGCGCCCTTCCAGAGCAATTAGAAGTGCGAAGTTGGTTGCATTTAAGTTTCGATTAGAGACATTTTGCGTGCGTGCAATACATTTGCGGCTGTACTGAGCCCAGGAGGCGTCCCTAGCTGTTTCAGTAAAGCTTTGTTTGGTTGTGTACTTAACGGTGTCATACCAGCTGACACTGAAGCGTCAGCGGAAGCGTTCAGCCTCCTCGCGTGAAGACCGACAAGAGTAAAGACTGCGACTTTTCCTGCGCGACTTATCCGAGCAACGACACCGACAACGCACTTAAGTACCCCTTTCCTTTTCTCACTCTTCTTTCTGTCCTTCTCTATCATGTGTTTCCAACTCATTCCGGTGCTCTCTACACACCGCACTAACATCACACGCACACGCCGACGCAATCTCTCTAACCTGCGTCCAATACACACCTCTTCCACTGAACCTTTCTCCTTCACGGTTGGACTTTGGAACTGTCGATCAGCTGTCAACAAAGCAGACTTCATTTCGGCATTTTCCTTGCAATCTGGCCTGAGCATCCTAGGTTTGACTGAGACCTGGATACGTCCAGATGACTCTGTAACCCCAGCTGCTCTATCTAATAAATTCTCCTTCTCTCACACCCCTCGTCAGAGTGGAAGGGGTGGGGGTACGGGACTTCTGATTTCCAACAACTGGAAATACTCAACCCATTCTCCTCTATGCAATTATAACTCATTTGAATCTCATACAATCACTATAACATCTCCTATCAAACTCCATGTTGTGGTCATTTACCGCCCTCCTAGTCAACTTGGCATCTTCTTAGAAGAGCTGGATGGGCTGCTATCCTCTTTTCCAGAAGATGGCAGCCCACTTCTGGTCTTTGGAGATTTTAACATGCATCTGGACAAACCCTATGCTGCAGACTTCCATTCACTTCTTGCTTCATTTGACCTAAAACGCACTACCACTGCATACACTCATAAATCCGGCAACCAACTTGATCTCATCTACACACGAAACTGTACTTCAGACGACATTGTGGTCAAACCCCTTCACATCTCTGACCATTTCTTCATTACACTAAACCTACATCTTGCTACTTGTGCACCCCCACCCCCCCTACCCGTTACCTTTAGACGAAACCTACGCTCTCTCTCACCCTCCCATCTTTCTTCATCAATATCCTCCTCTCTTCCCTCTCCTACCCACTTCACATCTCTGGATACTAATGCAGCAACCGACACGTTATGTTCCACTCTTACTTCTTGCCTAGATGAAATATGCCCTCTCTCCTCCAGGCCAGCACGGGCTGCTCCTTCCAACCCTTGGCTATCCGATGTTCTTCGTGAGCATCGGTCCAAACTTAGGGCAGCTGAGAGAAAATGGCACAAATCTAAGGATCCATCTGACTTGAGTATGTATCAGTCTCTGCTGTCATCTTTCTCTACCCATGTCCATACTGCCAAATCTTCATACTTCCACAACAAGATCAACAATGCTCCGGACACACGCAACCTTTTCAAAACTTTTAATTCACTGCTCTGTCCCCCTCCACCACCTCCCACCACTTCTATAACAGCTGATGATTTTGCCACATTTTTTACAGAAAAAACTACATCTATCAGTAATAAGTTCTCAGCTCCACACATACAGGAACTAAAACTGACCACACCCACGGCTGAAACTCCCCTCTTCTCCTTCCATCCCCTTTCTGAGGCAGAAGTAACCAAACTTCTCCTCTCCAGCCATCCGACGACATGTCCTTTAGACCCCATCCCCTCACACCTTCTCCAAGCAATCTCTCCTACAATCCTACCAGCGCTCACACACATCATCAACACATCTCTTCTCACAGGCACTTTCCCCACTACATTTAAGCAGGCCCGGGTAACCCCACTGCTCAAAAAACCTACACTTAACACTTCACTCATAGACAACTATAGACCTGTCTCTCTCCTTCCGTTCATAGCAAAAACACTGGAACGAGCGGTCTTCAACCAGCTATCTTTATTTCTCTCACAGAACAACCTATTGGATGCTAACCAGTCAGGGTTCAAGAGTGGCCATTCAACTGAGACGGCACTACTGTCTGTCACTGAAGCCCTGCGGATTGCAAAAGCTGATTCCAAATCATCAGTACTCATCTTACTGGACCTTTCTGCAGCATTTGACACGGTAAATCACCAGATCCTTCTGTCTACCCTCTCATCGTTGGGCATCACAGGGACTTCACTTCGCTGGTTCAAATCCTATCTCTCTGGTAGGTCTTTCAGAGTGGCCTGGGGAGGGGAGGTTTCCAAAACTCATCAACTGGTCACTGGGGTTCCTCAGGGATCAGTTCTTGGACCCCTCCTCTTCTCCATATACACTACATCTCTGGGCCCCATCATACAGGCACATGGCTTCTCCTACCATTGCTATGCTGATGACACACAGCTCTATCTTTCTTTCAAACCAGATGATCCATCAGTAGCTGCAAGGATCTCTGGCTGCCTGGCGGATATCTCTGCATGGATGAAGGAACACCATCTTCAGCTCAATCTAGCTAAAACTGAGCTCCTTGTCTTTCCCGCCACTCCAACTTTACAACATGACTTCTCCATCCAGTTAGGTTCATCAACAATTACCCCATCGACTTCAGCCAGAAATCTTGGTGTAATCTTTGATGACCAATTGACTTTTAAAGAACATATAGCTAAAACTGCTCGATCCTGCAGGTTTGCGTTGCACAACATCAGAAAGATCAGGCCCTTCCTAACAGAGCATGCTGCACAACTCCTTGTCCAAGCCCTGGTCATTTCCAGGCTGGACTATTGCAATGCTCTTTTAGCTGGTCTTCCAGCATGTACAATCAGGCCTCTACAAATGATTCAGAATGCAGCAGCACGGCTCGTCTTCAATGAGCCCAAGAAGGCCCATGTCACACCTCTCTTCATATCCCTGCACTGGCTACCGGTTACAGCACGCATCAAATTCAAGACACTGATGCTGGCCTATAGGACAGCCACCGGCTCATCACCGGCCTACCTCCATTCACTACTACGCATCTACACTCCCTCCAGAAGTCTGAGATCCTCTAGCGAAAGACGCCTTATTGTACCACCACAGAGAGGCATGAAATCACTTTCCAAAACATTCTCCTTCAATGTCCCTGCCTGGTGGAATGATCTTCCCACCCCCATCCGAAACGCTGACTCCATTACTGTCTTCAAGCGACTGCTGAAAACCCATCTTTTTCGACACTATCTGACTATCTGAAAAAAAAAAAAAAATTCTCCTCTCTTTCCTGATCTTCCCTTTCTAGCCCGTACTCATCTGACAACGCCTGACATATGGTACTTTTGAGCACTTCCTATGTCGATCTGCCTCCTTAGGATGAATTATTTGTTGTATTCCCATTTGTAAGTCGCTTTGGATAAAAGCGTCTGCTAAATGAATAAATGTAAATGTATATTTTATTATAACAATATTTATTGTTATCCATTAACAAAATACAATAGCCACACAGCATATTTTACACCAGGCAAAGGCAGAATTTTATTTTTAGTTGGGCCTGGGCAAAAGTAAGCAGGCACTAGTAACTAACGGATGGAGTCTGGCTAAATATTCAAGTAATTTCAATCTTCATTTATTTTAACCTTTTGAACAATAAATCCGTAGAACACAGGAGAATACATGCATAGTAAAACTACCATGTCTAAGTCACTGTCACGAATGTGCTCATTGTCAACATAATCTAAAATCATTCCCAAAAGCCCTACCCCCTAAATACTTTTGTAAATTACAATAGGCCAGTGGTTCTTTAAACTTTTTATACCAAGTACCACCTCTGAAAATATTTGTCTCTTCAAGTACCACCATAATGACCAACATTTAAAATACAGTAGCGTAATAGGCCTAAAAATTCATCTACAGCTCTGCACTGTTCAAAAACAAAACATTCTTATTTATTCATAATAAGAATATTTATTGTTGTCCGACATTTTAACATTGTAAATACTTAGTTGGAACATGAACACTGCATTCTGCTTACATACAGGTAAAGAAAACTCCTAAATAATGATTAAATTTAAAAAAGTGTTGTACCTAAAAGTTATGTTAATAACACTGTTATAAAACAAAAACTGTACAGTACTTAAAAAAAAAAAAAACTTTACTCAAGAGATAAAATTTAAATGTATTGTGTTTTAACATTCATTTATATTTAAATTTGTGATTCCTCTGTAACTACTTGTACCACACAGAACCGCTGCAATAGGCTATTCGAACTATAAATTCCAAAGCTATGTAAAAAGCTGATTTGAATACGAAACCGATGTGAACAACAAAAAGCCTGCCTACCAGCGCCTGGTTATTGGACTAAGTTATCTTTTGCTCCTGAATTGCGCTAATACTGTTGAAACACACACCCCTAGTTTCACAGACAAAAGCCTAGTCCCAAACTAAAATGTAAGTCTGAGCTGTTTCAAATGAAAGAAACTTGCACTGACTGATTTTATATTATACCAGTGTTTTTTATTTGTTTTGTCTCAAGATGCACACCATTCTTTTTTTTTTCTAAGGCATGTTTATAGAAATACTTAAATGTCCCAATTGAAATATGGCCTAATCCTGGCTTAGTCTAAGCCCTGTCTCTGAAACCAGCAAGGACTCATTTTTACATATAAACACAGTTGGTTATGTCTAAATTGAAAGTAAACAGTTGAGAGAAAGACGGATGCATGCCTGTACAGTTATTTGCCAAATAATTAAAATATCGAGGAAGGTCCTTGTAACGGTTTGCAGTTCTTTGTTCAATTTGCACCATCAAAATTAAACAGATAAAAATTGGCTTCAAACTTTCATTTTTTCGTTTTTTTCAAATACTTCAAAAACGGATAATTGTCTCTCTGTTTAATTTTCTGTTCTACAATTTTAGGTTGTGGCATCTGTATAAGATTTTTTAACAAACATAAAACATGACTCATTATTCAGATTTTCCATTTTTTGTGTGTTTTGCGCTCGCGGTTGGTCCATACCATTACCGCTGGGGGAGGAGACGGGGTGGCTGGATTAGCCTACAGCCAGAGCGCTGCTGCTTTGTGTATAGTATTATTTATTGTCTAGTCAGAACCCAGTAAGTGTGACTGCGTTAACAGCCACAGATTGTCAGTATGATAGTGTGGTAAAGTTAGTTTTAGGTTCGATATTCGCCGTATTGCTTTCATTTGCCACTGTTTAAAGCTATCACTATCACGATTAGTTTTAACAATTATATAGACATGAAAAAATATTTTAAAACTGTTGTATTGCAACAGCAAACTTAAACTGGAGGAAGCTTTGATGCGCTATCTCAGCGCTTTATGTGTAAGGGACCATCTGACAAATCCACCGACTGGATTACAACGTCCAATGCATTTGAATTAAAATGACTTTTAACATTGAAAAAAAAAATTGTTAAACCATAAAGCTTGTAATACTTATAATGATTTACTACAGGTGCGATTTTGCCAATACCTTCCTTCATATATGTACACTACACAATATGTTCATAAAATCTACTGTAAGTACATAGAAGGCTGTTCATAAAGACTGTAGGTGTCTGACTCCAGACTGACTTACTACAGGTAAGATTTTGCCAATATCTTCTTTACTGTATGCGCACAGTATACACATTTTCATTAAAAAAAAAAAAAAAAAAACTGTAATACACCAGAATGGTTTTAATGTTCCAAATGTTGTAGTGCATTCCTGGTTACAATACTTATTTACTAATAGTGAAATTTTGTCCAAATCTCCTTTACTGTTTACACAATAGACAATCTTTTTTTTTTAAAGTACAGTAATTTACCAAAAGTTTTTTTACATGTTCCAAAGGTTGTAATAAGTTACTAGCAGCCAGAATGGCTTGGGCTACTACAGGTGAGACTTTGTCAATATCTTCCTTACTGTATGTACAGTATACAAATATTTTCAAGAAATAATTACTGTAATTTACCAAAAAGGTTTTATCATGTTCCAAAGGTAATTGTGTACTTCACACATATGAAGGGAGGTATTGGCATAATCTCACCTGTCAGTCTTGTATCTTGGAACATACATACAACAACTATTTTTTTCTAAATGTATTTTTATTCACTGTACCTACAGTAATGGAGGTTTCAGCAAAATTTCACCTTTCATAAGTCTTGTAACTGCAAAATATTACAACCTTTGCAACATGAAAGAAAACTGTATATATGAAGGAGGATATTGGCAAAATCTCACATGTAGTAAATTAATCTTGCCACTAGGAACATACTACAACCTAGAACATGAAAAAAAATATTTTGGGAGTGTAGTCAGTTTTTATGATAATATTTGAGCACTGTACATACAGTAAGGGAGCTATTGGCAAAATACCACCTATACTAAGTCTGTCTAGTCACTATAGACATACTACAACACTTGGAACATAAAAAAACCCACTGGTAATTTACTGAGATATTGACAAAATCTCACCTGTAGTAGCTCAGTCATGTAAGTAGGAATATACTACCTTTGGAGCACCCTCAACCACCCCCGTAGAACCGGGCCTGATCAGAGTGATTTAGAAGTGGACATATGGAAAGGCCACTGGGTATACGCCATATACCTATGTATACCCTGCACTACACCACTAGTTCTGAAGTATCCATTAAATTATTGCATGGTCAAATCAATGAACCTCATTCCAATACATAAAGTGGCAGCGCTCTGGCTGTATAGGCTAATCCAGCCACCCAATCTCCTCCCCCGACGGGCTTGATATTTGCCTTCAGCTCATCTGCATTTCGGGGTCTCTCTTCCCTCATCTTCCTTTTGACAATACCCCATAGATTTTTCAATGGGGTTTAAGTCAGGTGAGATTGCCGGCCAATCAAGTTCAGTTATTCCATGGATATTAAACCAGGTACTGGTAGTTTTGGCTTTGTGGGCAGATGCCAAATCCTGCTGGAAAATAAAATCATCATCTCCAAAGAAACGCCTTTTTTATTGGGCACATGAAATAGTCTAATTTTGTGAAATACTGGACATTTTTTTTTTTGTCTTTAATCCATAATAATCAAAATTGAAACAAATAAAGGCTTGAAATATTTCACTTTGTGTGTAGTGAACTAATATACAGTTTCACTATTTGAAACAAATTATTAAAATAAATTGACTTTCCCTCGATATTCAAATTTTTTGGCACATACCTGTATATTAGATGTGTGCCGGTCTTAAAGCGACAGTACTAAACGTGCTGCTGCTTGTCATTAAAGTGATAGTTCACCCAAAAATGTAAACTTTTTCATCACTCACTCTCATGTTGTCCCAAACATGCATTATTTTCTTTCATGTGCTAAACACAAAAGAAGATATGTTGATGAATCTGGGTAGCCAAACAGTGACTGGTCCTCATTGACTTCATATGATGTTGCTAAAAAGAAAATTATTTTGTGTATATGATGTAATGCAATGTGTTTACACAGTTTAAGGTTCAAAAACAATTGTTATTTTCCCCATACAGTACATTATTGTTGTTCCTCTCTGCCCTGCCTTCCTGAAATGTGGCGATTTTTACAAAGCTCATTGTTCTGAAAAGCAGTGTGTGCTCTGATTGGCCAGCCATTCAGTGTATTGTGATTGGCCGAATATCTTAAGCATGTGACAGAAATGTTATGCCCCTTACCATGTTGTGCAATAAAACCATATTCTTGCTTTTGATTTTTTATTTGAACTAATTATCATTGCCTTATTTCTATTATATTTGTATTTTAAGTCATTCTAAAGGCTATTGTTCACTTACATCTATTTAATTATATATTTTTGAATAAAAGTATACATTTCTTATAAAAAATCTTAGTGTTCGCAAGTGTACAGCAGTAGTGTATATTTATTAGATTTCTTTTTCTCAAATCAACACAAGATGACTCAGTTTAATCTACACATTCTCATTTGGAATCACCAAGAAATATGTATGATTTTAAATAAATGGATACTGATTTTCACATTCAATTCAATAAGTAAAAACCTTTATAATATTAGTTGATTTTGTTCATCCAAGAATCCTCTATGTGCAGGAATGGCATAGGAATTATGCCATAAGGAATTTTTTTTAGGGACCGTTAGAGAAAAGTCATAACTGATAGAAACTGTTTGTGTTTGTTCTTCAGTTTTGCCTGATGATGAAGTGAGGTCAGTGACATTGATGGTGGGAGATTCAGTCACTCTACATACTTACCGTAATAAAAAACAGGGAGATGAATTCTCACTATTTAGAGGCACTCTAAGATATGGTGAGGGATTAGGAGGCAGACTGAAGCTGGACAATCAGACTGGATCTCTGAACATCACAAACATCGCAACCACAGATTCTGGACCTTATGATCTGCAGATCAGCAGGAGCAATTACACCGTAAACAGGAGAATCACTGTTACTGTCGTTGGTGAGTAAATCAAATCTGTCAAAATATATCAATACGTTATGGAAGTTTAATGTGGTTTCATTTCATAATCAAGACAAGATTTTTTTTATTCTAAAATTATTTTTTTAGTTTTATTTAAAAAATTGATTGGTAGATTACATTTAGTGAGGACCACACCAGTAGTACATGTATGTGTATGTTTATCTTATTTTTCAGTTTTTTTTTTTTTTTTTCCTCATTTGGTTCCTAACAATGAGAGGAAATTAAAGTGTGGAAGTAAGTTATATGTTGTTATCTATGAACAGTGAGACCTTCCAACTGATTTCCAATTGATTTGAAACAATTTCATTTGCATTACTGCTTGTAATTATCTTATCAAAAACAGTACCCATTTGTAGAAATCATGTTCATGTAGAATTCAGATTAATGTTGTACTCCAGACAGCATTGCAAGATTAATTTCTCAAAACTGTTTCTTTTTGTCCTCGTGTTTGTTGTTGAGACAGCTGATGTGAAGTCAGTTTCAGTGATGGATGGAGATTCTGTTACTCTACACACTGGTCTTACTGAAATACAGACAGATGATCAAATACTGTGGAAGTTTGGAG
Organism: Garra rufa; assembly: GCF_049309525.1. Classification (NCBI taxonomy): domain Eukaryota; kingdom Metazoa; phylum Chordata; class Actinopteri; order Cypriniformes; family Cyprinidae; genus Garra; species Garra rufa. The sequence goes on from NC_133367.1 coordinate 448,110, forward strand.
AACAAGACATTGCATGCTTAAAAGGCTCTGTTCACAACACCCCGAGCAACATTGATCTGAATTGTCAGACCGGAGACCTCAACATCAGAAACATCCAAAAAGATCATGATGGAGATTATAAAATGGAGATCATTACCAGAAGAATGATTTTACACAGGAAATACTATATGCCTGTTATTGGTGAGTAGATGTTGTTTTTATTGAAGGGCAAGATGGGGGAAGACCCCCCCCCCCCCCTTATTTAGATACAGCTTTTTTGTTTAGATATAAATTATTGTAACATTTATATATTTGTAAAGTCTCATTTATGTAAAATACTAAGTCATCTATGCTATTAAAAACTGGATTTTGACCGTTTATTTAAATAATTGAATAACCAATGACAGACAAAGCAGAATCCCACTAAAAGGGATTCATCTGAAAGTTACATTTATCTTTTGACCTACATACAAGCATATAAAATATTCACATATTAATATGCCCATATTTTAATTGACAATATATCATAATAGCAGCATTATTAATGCAAACCGAATAATTTCAATTAATTGGCCTGCAGGTTTTAACCCCTTAACTGTCACTTCTCTTTTTGGACATAGACTTGAAAATTCACTATCTGAACTTAAATGGTTGTAATTCATGAATACTTTGGAATACTGACCTGAGGTTTGTCTCGTCTTAAAGAAGACACTCTGATTATTGCTAAAGTAGAAGCATTTCAAAATGATGAATCTGTAAAAAAAAAAAATTGAAGTAAAGTTTTCCTGTAAATGAAATATTCAGTACTAAACATTTTATATAAAAACAAATAGAAAAAAAATAGTAAATTCCATGCACAATCAGTTCTTGCAAAAGTATTAGAAAATATGTATGTAGGTTTACAATAGGTCTCCATCCTATGTACCTATTGATTACCTGCAGGTGTTCATTGATTGCTTTATTATTTTTTTTTTTTTTTAAAGCAACGGGATATGTCTAATTAAGTTATGGTATAAATAAAATTGAGGTTCCCATGATATTTTGTTTAGGTGCTATACCAAAAAACCCACGCATGTGACAGCAAACACACACATATATATTGTTGATGCATTCACCTGTCACCAATCAATGGTTTTTTGTCAAAATATCACTTCTATCACAAACCAGTTTCCTTAATAAATGTTATTTCCTACTGTAGTTAATAGGCTAATTCAGGAAGTTATAAAACATAGTAGTTACTAGTTAACTACTCATCTAAAGTAGGACTATACTGCTTTTACAAAACAGATCTACAAGCTCAAGTATATTCTAAACAGAAAAAGGAAACAAACACAACATAGAGATATTTGAAGATGCAAAAAAAAAAAAAACTGTACACTAGATATAAAATAAACAATACACATCTGCAATATCATATAAAAATAAAAAAGAACTAAAAAAACAACTGAATTAAAAAAAGGACTTAAAGTAAATATAGGCAACAAAATAAGCAACAAAACTAACAAAAGCCAACAAAATGATGAAAATTTAAGATAACTAGAGTAGTCCTCACTTTAGATGAGCTCACAAAAATTGACAAGTTAATTGACAACTACTAAATGTTTTATAACCACCTCAATTAACAATGAATTACAGTAAGAATATGCGTTAGTCAAGCATTTATTAAAGGGGTCCTATTATGCTTTTTCACTTTTTGAACTTTAGCCAGTGTGTGGTGTTTATGTTTGGGCATAAAAAACATCTACAAAGTTAGAAATCTCAAAGTCCACTCCAAAGGGAGATATTTAGGTTTAAATCAGTTTTCAAGAACTACAACGAACGGCTCTTTTGGACTACAGCGTTTGTTTTCCTGATGCAATGATGTCCTGCTTACGGAAATTCAAATCACGGGCAGGGTGCGGGATTCGCTTAACTTCTTTCTCATTCCTTTGTTGGAACTCTCCTGTTAGACTTGAAATATGCTTTAATGACCAGTAAAGTCTTGTTGTAGAATGAATACAATAAACAACTGAGAGTTAAATAAGCTTTAATAGACTAAAATAATTTAAGTGAGAAGTGTGAAAAATCTTCCTGTATGTATTTAATTAAAGTCTGAGCAGCTGTTCCTCACTGTTCTTTATGTGTTTGTTGTTGTAACAGATGCAATGAAGTCACCGTCAGTGAAGGAGGGAGATTCTGTTGCTCTGTCGACTGTTACTGAAACACAGAACAATGATCTGATACAGTGGCTGTTTGGAAACATTACTATAGGTATGATCAATCAAACCGCCCAACAATTCCTCACATACAATGGTCCTGTTCAGAGATTCAGACACAGACTGGAGCTGGATCATAAGACTAGATCCCTGACCATCACAAACACCAAAACCACAGACTCTGGACATTATGACCTGAAGATCAGCAGCAGCAGATGCACCATAAACAGGAGAATCATTGTTACTGTCACTGGTGGTGAGTAGATCAAATCTGTCAATATAAAAGCGGCCTTATTTAAATCTGGGTCCATATTCACAAAACATTTTATCTTAGCACTAAGAGTTCTCCTAAATAGCAGTAAAAGGTTTTTAGCTAAGAGTTTCTCTTAAAACCTATTCACAAAGCTGCTAAGACTAACTTTTACTAAGGAATAGAGAGAAGTCTTATGCTAAGAGTAAGGGTGGGGTTGACCTCTTTGCTATAAATGATGTCTGCATGCCTACTATGCACAAAGTGATTGGCTGATAGGGAAGGAGTCTCTGTCAGAGGTTTATTCATAGAAATATCGTAGAGCTCAATATTATTGCCATATTCAAATAAAGTTTTTAAAAAATGTTGCCACATTCAAATGAAGATTTTAAAATGCAGGCTAAATGAACAAGTATATGTTCAGCTGATTGTCAGCCTTTTATATGTGTGCTTTCCATTAACAATTAGCTGATATAAACAGCTTTTTAATTAAAAGAATAGAATAATCATGGCTAATGGCTGCTACTTCATGCCCAACTTGTTAATGAAAACACGAATATAATTAAAGGAAAATTTGGATTTGGGATAATCTCCAAAACCAAAAAAGTTGTGTGGGAAAACATATGTGTGCAAATAAATACAGAGTGTTTCTAAAAAGTTTAAGTTCTAAGGCAGCAACAGCCATTTAGGATAGTTGGGATTTGGTCTTAGTGATTTAGGAGTCCTCTTGACTGCTCCTAACGTTTCTCAGATTTAGCTAGTTTTAGCACTAAAACGAAATACTCTAAAAATGTAGAAGTCCTAAATTTAGGAATGACATGCCCATTAATTTTAAGATTTTCTCCTAAATCGCTGAGTTAAGAGCTACTTTTAGCCTTAAGATGTTTTGTGAATACGGGCCCAGAGCTCTAAAAACAATTCTAAAGTTAAATAAACACAAATTCTCAACTCTTAACTCTTACACTTAATTTCAATAGTTAAACAACATTTGTATATTAAACTGTTGTACTTTGTTAGTTAAAAAAGAAAATAATACATGCTGGGAGTCAAGAATGAGTTTTATACTATGCTGTTGTTATATTCATTTTCATATAAAAGCAACAGAACTGAAATTATATCATGTATATCAGCAACACAGCATCTGTAAATGACGTAATATCTGGCTTTGATCTCATAAGTATCTATCCTAATTCAAGAGGTCAGAACTGTCCGTCGTGACTGGGTTTATTTCACGCCTCCCCTCACTGCAGCAGTCAACTCTCGCCTACATTTCCAGAGAAGTGGTCTCATTGGTTTAATGACTAATGAGTCTGATTAGCTCAGGTGTGTTATTTAGGATTGGAGCTAAACTCTTAAACTGTAGTGTCTCAGAGTTACTGTAACCAGTTATGTGAAATTAATAACAGATCACCTTTCCTATGAATGATTAGACTCTGGATAAGAGCAGGCCACCACATGATGATGATCACATCATGGCCAATAAGTAGTCAAAACACCGGTCTCATTATTCCTTGGCTATTGTTGCTATAGCAAATGTGCCTTATAAACACAATTACAGCAAACAGAGAAAAACATTCAAAAGAGCATGCAAGTTTCTCAGAAAATATAAGCACTGTGTGATTTTGTACACCTCTTAATTAGTGAAAGAACATAATTAGTGAAAATAATGTTCAGGAAATCTGACTGAATACAGTCATTATTTTTGCATTTATTTGTTCCTTTAGTTCTTTGTTTGCTACATTTTTCTTTCATTAAAACTTTACAGTTGCTGATTGTGTGTAGTGAATATTATAGTTGGACCTCACAGCAGTCAGTGGAGCTGTTAGAATGTTTTGAATAACTGTCCAATCAGAGCTGCACAAAGAAGGCTGGGGGCGGGGTTATAATATTTGTAAGACTATAGATAGATGGACGGATAGATAAATATGTTACATAAATGAATCAGAATGAATTGGTATTACTCTTAAAGCAACATTATTTAGACTAAAGCATCTGATTTTGAACTCTGTAACTGTGCTTGGGCAGGTTTTGTTTATCAAATGCCAAACCTGTGTGTGTGTGTGTGTGTGTGTGTGTGTGTGTGTGTGTGTGTGTGTGTGTGTGTGTGTGTGTGTGTGTGTGTGTGTGTGTGTGTGTGTGTGTGTGTGTGTGTGTGTGTGTGTGTGTGTGTGTGTGTGTGTACGTGTACAAATGTCTCCAGTAACACTACAATTATTCTCATATTTGATGTGGTTCAGTATTAGTAGCATTCCTGAGCCATGAAGCACCCCCTGCAAGAAGAATAACTTTATGCCCCACAGAAAACAAATTATCAAAGTAACAAAAATGTAACTAGATGTAACAAATATAGATGTGCACTGTTTTTCTGAACCCATCAGAGTAGTGGTGGTGCCGGGGCTTATGCCTGTCATCTCTGCTTCAGCTATATTAGCGTTTGTTATAGATCAGACACACTGACACTAATGACTGTCTCTCTTTATCATTACACATCTTCACTCAGGTAATGCAGTGCTAATGTTTATAGCGTTTGTTATAAATCAGACTCAAATTCACATTAATGACCAATGTTGGGTAAAGTTACTTCTAAAAGTCATTTTTAACGAAAGTCTAAAAATCAGAGGTCTCAATAAATGGTCAATAAATGGAAAACAAAGTAACTTGCGTTACTTGTTTGAGAAAGTTTGCATTACTTTACGTATTACTTGACAAAGTAATCTGATTACTTAACTTGAGTTACTTGTAATGACTATTTCTTTCTTATTACAGTCATCATCGTATCATATCTTCACTCAAGTTATATAGTGCTGATGATTATGGTGTTTATTGACATTAATGTCTGTCTCTTTTTGGTGTTTTAGTTTCAGGTCTGTCTCCAGGTGCTGTAGCAGGGATTGTTTTTGTTGTTATTCTGGTGGCTGCTGCTGCTGCTGCTGCTGTGATTTACTTCAAGTTCTGTAAACAAAATAGACATGCGAGTAAGTATCACACAAACAGTTCATGTAATATGGAAAAAAACCTTAAACTCTGATTACCATTAAGACAATACAATTCTGTATGTCAAACACAGATTCTACAGATATTTTGAAACATGTTTGTGTTTGTAGGAGTATTATAGACCTTAATCATGGTGATATTAAATATATTTAGTATTAGACAACTTTTCAAAAGAAACACCATTAATAAATAAATATTAAAATTAGCACAGATTTTGTGCTTTTTACATTTAGCCTGAACAGCAAACCGTGTGTCATTCTGAATATACTACATATAATACTCAAAAATAACATTAAAAAAAATAAAACGAATAATAAATATTATTAAACGAGCAACTAGATTGACAAGCAGGACTATATATTTAAAATATATAGTAAATATATATTTAATGCTTTTTGACAGAGTCATTTCTGGCACACAAAAACTAAATAAAATGTGATTGGCTGATTTATATGACATTTAGTGGGTTCTTGTCTGCCTGTGACAATGTAAGATTTACAATAAATTGAAATGTGTTTGCTTTTTAGCAAGATATTGGATCTAACCAAGAAGAACAAACACTCTGTGTGAGATATGGATTCATTCTGTTGTTCATTTAGACATCATAACAACATTAACATAATTCATACAAATATAAAGGCAGAACTGATTTTTTTTTGTACTTACTTTCTACATTTTCTGACTATGAGAAGCCTTAAAAATACTGTTCTCTGAGACACACTGGCCTTCATTCAGATATTATCCAATTTGAGAACAGATGTTTATGGTGCTTTAAAAAATAATTAGATACTATATTATATTTAAATGTTTTAGTGTATGTTTATTCCCATCTAATAGTGTTTCAAACAGTGTGGAAAAAATCAATGATCTGTGTGTGTGTGTGTGTGTGTGTGTGCGTTTCATATTTTTCTACTCTGTTTGAAAAACTATTAATAATTGGCCCATTCATTTATTGGTCAAATGAGAGGGTAAACTATGCAATTAACCAAAAGCTTTCTTCTTAATGTTTACTGTGTGTTCATAATCCTCAGTATTTAATGTTTGTTACTATGGCTTCATTAATTAATTTATCAACCACTACTATTTCAATGCTGCATCAGTGTTATAAAATGAGTTCAGACTGTTTTCTTCTTCCTCTTCTTCTTTGGACTTACATGCCTTTTCTATTATTTTCTCTTTCCTCAATTTAGAAGAGAATGGACAAAACCATAGACAACAGGACACAGATGATCCTGATGAAGATACTAAATTGGGCAATGATCCTTAAAACAGAGAACAGCAGTAGTTTATAGTCACTGTAACAGTATACACATGGCGTTTATGAAGTCAAGCCAATTGCATTGTTATAATATGAAACTGATACTTACTTACTTACTTACTTAACTTACTTAACTTTATTTATAAAGCACTTTACAACTGCACATGCAGACCAAAGTGCTGTACAATTAGCATCTTAAAACAAACACATAACAACAACACAAAAACAACATGCAACTTAAAATACAAATACTAGCCCAACCTCTCAAAAAGCTAATGACAAGAAATAATTTTTAACACTAACTTTAAATACATTCAAAGAAGTGATCTTTCTTAGTTCAAGAGGCAGACTATTCCAGAGCTTTGGACCCGCTACAGAAAAAGCCTGATCACCTTTAGACTTTAAATGAGATTGAGGAACAGAAAGCAAAAACTTATTATTTGACCTTAAAGACCTAGGTGCTTGGTGAAGAGCAATAAGCTCAGATACATAAGCAGGAGCTATTCCATGCACTGATTTAAAAACATACAGCAGAGTTCTATGTTTTATCCTAAAATCCACTGGAAGCCACCTGAGAGAAGATAAGATAGGAGAAATATGATGACTTTTCTTAGCACCCACTAACAACCGTGCCGCCGCATTCTGAACTAATTGCAAACGTGATATAGTAGTCTGACTGGACCCTACAAACAAAACATTGCAATAGTCAAGACGGGACATAACAAAGGCGTTAATAACTTTTTCTAAATCTTTCATCGACAGAATAGGCTTTAAACGTGCAATAGTCCTAATCTGGAAAAAGCAACTCTTAACCACGGCATTAATCTGCTTATCAAATTTCAGATCTCGATCAAACACAACACCTAGGTTTTTTACTTGGTCATGGCAATAGTCTGACCATGTGCCCAAATAATTAACAACATCAAAGCTTCCTCTGGCAGGTCCAAAAAGCATAATCTCAGTTTTACTCTGGTTTAATTGAACCAGATTATGAGTCATCCAATTTTTAACCTCTTCCAGACATGCTAACAGTGAGTTAGCACCACAATTCTCTCCTGCTTTCAAAGGGAGATAAAATTTGTGTATCATCGGCATACAAATGGTAAGACATGCCATATTTTTTAAAAATCGAACCCAAGGGCAACATGTACAAGGAAAATAAAATTGGGCCAATAACAGAACCTTGAGGAACCCCACATGTAACGGGTACCGTTGATGAGACAAAGTTGCCATACTTCACTGAGAATGCTCTATCTGAAAGATAGGACTTGAACCACTTTAAAACTGTCCCACCTATTCCTACCAATTTGGAGAGCCGCTTTATAAGAATAGCATGGTCTATAGTATCAAAAGCCGCAGTTAAGTCCAGTAAAATTAGAGCTGCAACATTACCTGCATCTCGGATTAAACGCAGATCATTAACAACTCTCAAGAGTGCAGATTCCGTACTATAGCCTGCCCTAAAACCAGACTGATATTTATCTAAGATCTCATGTTTACTTAAAAAAGACATCAGCTGTGCATGAACCACCTTCTCTAAAACCTTAGATAGACAAGGAAGTTTTGAGATGGGCCGGTAATTCTTCAATTCACACGGGTCCAAATTATGTTTTTTAAGAAGTGGCTGAATGACCGCTTGCTTAAGGGCCGTTGGAACAATCCCATTATGAAGACTACTGTTAAGAATAGAAGCAATACTTGGCCCAACACAATCCACTACTTCCTTGAGCAGGCGTAAAGGAACCACATTACAATCATCAGATGTAGGCTTCATATGAATAATGATATCTTTAATTTGCGCCACTGACACCTGCTCAAAGATGCAAAAACTCTTAACCCTGTCTGTCAACAGCACAGTCTCACCCGGCAGTAAGTGAAAACTGGATCTGATCTTCTCTACTTTTTCCATAAAAAATGATAGAAACATTTCACAGGTTTCCGATGATGGAGTTAAAGGGTTACGAAACCCCCCTGTTTCAGCACTGGCTACTCTCACCACAGTTTTGAAAAATGCTGCAGAAGTGGGCGTGGCGCGCTCACAGCGCTGCGTGGAGTAGAGGGGAGATCGGGGAGAGAGACCACACAGACAACTTTGGGTTCAGACAGTTTCATTTCGCTCCCCACGAGTTTAAAACACAAATAAATGTGCATTCTTTTGCACTATGCATCGAAAACCTATATATGAACACACTGTTGAACCACTAATAACTGTTAAGGCTTATTTTGGCGCGTTTATATAAGCCTTTTGATGGGTTGCGTCAAAGAAAAACCGCTTACACTTACTTTGTGAATGAATCGCGTGTGCCGGACTCTTTCACTCATGAACGTTCCTCTCAGTTAATGTAAGCGATCTCAGAGCCATAGAGAAACAAACGGCTCTGGGCGATCTCATAGACTGAGACTGAAGCGCCTGCCACAGCAAATCAGCAAGCGCTGTCGTGGATAATTAAGCGAATCGACTTCGCATAGGATAAGAACACGCAGCGACATGAATATTTATGAGACACCGACGCGTCATCGATGTACTATAGTCCATCGCCACGTCACAAAAGCTGACGTCAGGACAATGTAGATTTTAAACCCGGAAGATGAAAATAGCGCAAAAAAGCTCAAAATTAACCAGTTATCTCTAACAATTAATATTAGCAGATGGCCAACGTTGCTTTCTATGATGTGCAACACAAACACTTCTGCTAAAATCTCAGAAAAAGTTGCCTGGGGTTTCATAACCCTTTAAGGCAGAACTGCCTTAACTGATGAGTGAAGGCTTTCATTTGTTTT
>NC_133367.1:458066-557113 GCF_049309525.1 Garra rufa
TCTTATTTTGTCTCATTTAATTTAATTTTTTTACTATTCACTAAAGAAAATCAAAGTTTATTTTGTTGTGAAAGTTTATAATATTATAGCCCCTCCCCCCACCCCCACCAGGCTATAGAAGAGCGCTGACATAAACATCCAAATAATACCGAATGTCGTTCTCCGTGATGTGTGAATTCTGGTTATGCTGTCCTACTGGCCAAAATCAGGATTTATTTTTTATTTTTTTGGGTTAATTTTATAATGCTTATAGCTCTGAAAGTTGGAAACTTAGAAGACTGAAACTGGTGTCATCTTAACCAACATGATCTGTGATTTTTTTTTTTTCTTTTTTTTTTTCACTGCAAAGCTTTTGTCCGTAAACCTCTTGGTAGTCCACTATAAGGAATCTGAAAGATAGGTGCTCTTCTACACATTGTTTTTAGTCAAACTTGATTTGTGAAAATGTTCACAATCACCAATTATCACATGTCAGTGTTTCTTTTTGCTCTGCTCCCTTTTTCTTTTATTGTAATTTCACACGATGCTGTTCCAGTGAATAAAAGTTTTCCTCATTAGGTAAAAGCGCTTATACTCATATACAGTTGTAAACTTTATTTCAGAGTTTTGGTTGTTGTACCTCTTCCTGGTTAATTGGCTTCAGTCATCTAATTTGTGAAAGAATACTGACTTTTAATATAGAATATTAATATAGAAAATAAGATTTTTCTCAGTTGACCCTTTGTCTGAGCCCTTAAGTTGACTATTCTGCATTGTGAAAATGTACATGTACATCACATTTCTGATCTGTGAAAACGTTCACAGTTCAGTATGGGTCAAGCTGACCCTTTCCTGAGTCACTAACATCACAGAGAAGGGTCAGCTGCCACAATACATTGAATGTTTTTAGGTTATTATAATACAATACAATACAAATACACTTTAAATTCATTTCTACTTTATACATTAATGCTATCAGAATAGCATGTCCTTTTTTGGTGTGGCTTAACTTATCAATGCAAATTACGAATCAAAAATTAAGTTTTGATATATTTACAGTGGGAAATCTACAAAATATATTCATGGACCATGATCTTTACTTAATATCCTAATGATTTTTTGGCATAAAAGAAAAATATATGATTTTGACCCGTACAATGTAATGTTGGCTATTGCTACAAATATACATGTGCTACTTATGACTGGTTTTATGGTCCAGGATCACATATGTTATTATATTATTGTATATTATTCTTTATTTTATCTGGATTTTACCTCTGCTCTAGCTTGTTTTCTTCTAATAAAACTGGAACTGCAGACTAAACATTGTTTTCTCTGTTAAATTGCTTTTTTTTTTTTTTTTGAACATCTCTTATGCCCATTACAGCTTAATGTATGATATGAATACAGTTGAATACAATTTAAAATATGTTTTCTATTTGAATATATTTAGAGAAGTAATTTATTTATGTGATCAAAGCTGAATTTGTTTCACATTACTCCAGACTTCAGTGTATCACAGTGTCATTCTAATGTGCTTACTTGCTGCTTAAGTATTTTTGCTGCTTAACATTTCTGATTATTATCAATGTTGAAAACACCTGTGCTGCTTATTTTTTTTATGATTATTTGATGAATAAAAAAGTGTACTTGTTGAAAAAAAAAAGTTCATACATATATACATACATACATATATATATATATATATATATATATATATATATATATATATATATATATAATTTTTTTTTTTTTTCTTTTTAGTACTGCGCTTTAGAAGCTTGTTTCACAGAAGACAAAAGTTAAATATAACCTGATCTTCAAATTTGAACATTTTCGTCCCTGGCTCTTAATGCATGGTTTTTCTTTTTGGAGCATATGTGAGTGTTTGAACCTTCTGTAATGCATATGAGTCCCTCAGTTGTCCTCAGTGTGAAAGGATGGATCTTAAAAGCATACAGTCATTGTTGGAAAGGGTTCAAATACACAAAAATACTGGAAAACAAAAATAATTTGTGGAACCTCAAGGATTTTTCGGAAGAACAGCGGGCAGTTTAACTGTTCAGGTCAAACAAGGGACTCATGAACAAATATCACTAAACAAAAATCATAGCTGAGGATCATGCAGGTGACAACAAGAAAGTATTAATAATCAAGTGTATGTAAACTTTTGAATGTAATGTAATGTTTGACATATAACCTATACTGGAACAAAGTCGGTCACAAAAGATTTTATAGTTAAAAAAACTGTTCATGTTTATGCAAATGTGATATATGCAAAAGTGTTTATAGACTGAAAAATATATAAATAAAATATATGAATAAAATTCAATAAAAAAGTATTTGTACAATTTTAAAATGTAATAATAAATGTTATTTTTGTGGCAAAAAACATGTCTTCCTTTTACATTACACAATTAACACAGTATTATTAAAATAATATTTGCTATATTAAAAAAATACAGCATTTTATTACTCTGATTGCAATTATTGTACTGTGATTTTTACTGTAATAAAAATACAGTAAGTTACTGAGATTAAACTTACAGTTAGCATACTGTGAAATATATTACAGCAACTTACTTGCCAATTGCTGCCAGCAAGTTGCTGTAAATTTCACAGTAATCTTCTTACTTACTCCAAACTAATTTTTAGTAAAAATTATGACAGATAAATAATGTATGTAATAGACAGGGTGAACAAACACATAATTGTGACTCACCATAGACGGTAACATTGAATCTGTATGTGGTCACTGTGTTGCTCGAGATGGTTATATTATAAAGTCCAGAGTCTGTGGTTGTGGTGTTTGTGATGGTCAGAGACCCAGTCTGATGATCCAGCTTCAGTCTGTCTCGGAATCTCCCATCAGGACAATCAGATGTGGAGAATCTTTCAATATCTTTGTCGAATTGAGCTATAGGACTGTGCTGACATCCAAATTTCCATGCAATCACATCATCTTTCTGTAGTTCAGTAACATTAGACTGTAGAGTGATTGAATCTCCCTCCATCACTGACACTGACTTCACTGCATCTGCATCAGCAAACACTGGAGAACAGAGAAAGCTTCTCAGCTGTACATTCAAGGTGTTGTTAAAGTAAAACAAATATCTTTAAATTGATTTAATTAAGCTTTGAGTTGTAGTTTTAAAATGATTATACACGTTGGAAATAGTTTCTTTGACATTAAATTTTGTATTTGAATTACAATAATTGACAATAATACTTCTGACTTCTTGATACAATGACATACATTTTTGTCAATCATTGTAAAGATATACATTAATCTCATTATTATGGGTCATAATCTTAGTCTCTGTGAACTGTTTGACTCCCAAAAATCAATAAAATGACACAAAGCGCACAGATCCAAAACCTTGTTCACTTTTTTAGCCATATGCATATTTTTTTCATAAGTAGTAAATTTTCAAACGTAAATTTGATAAACTAGTCCTTTATTCAAAGCTGCTGTTTGTTTTCTAAACAGTCATTGTTTCAACACATAATTGTGACCTTTAAACATCAGAACACAACCAAATTATCTTCATTTAGTTTGCAAGTAAAGTTGTTATGATATTAATGTGTAAGACACATTTCAGACCCCACAGTGGTGTTATATGAAGGGAACTAAAGTCCCTTTAATAGTACGCACATATTTCCTGCATAAACCAATATAAATAAAAAAGCCAGTTATATTGCATATGCATATCAGCATATATAAACAGCTTTAAACAAGATTTATATGATTCTGATGGCACAACGTTTATTTATTGCAGCTGAACTTCAGCAGATAGTTACACTGTTAACAGGATAATGTTGTACCTTCAGATGGAATGAGTCAACTGATGGTAAATAATAAAACTATTATATACCAAGTTAGTACACTGTTAAAAAAAAACTAATTTTACAGAAAATAACTGTAACTTTTTTACAGTAGTTTTCTGTAATTTCAAGTTACATTCAAAACTTAGTAAGATTACTAACAATATCTGTAAACTAACAACTTGACTGTTATTTTAGGTCCTTTTTCATTAAAGACAAATTACAGTATTTTTTTCTTTTTTATACAGAAAAAATACTGTATTATTTTTACAGTATTTTTTGTGTTATTTTAAATTATGTTAAAAACTTTGCAAAATTACAAACAATATCTGTAAATTAACAACTTAATTGTTATTTTAAGTATTACTCCATTAATGACAAATTACAGGAATTCTCATTTTTTTTATACAAAAAATTATTGTATTTTTTACAGTATTTTTTCTGTTTTCTTAAACTACACTGTAACAAGATTACTGTGAAATTTACAGTAACTTACTGGCAGCAATTGGCAAGTAAGTTGCTGTAATATATTCCACAGTATGCTGACTGTAAGTTTCATCACAGTAACTTACTGTACTACTGTAATTTTTATACAGTGAATATCACAGTACCATAATTGCATTCAGATTAATAGAATGCTCTTTTTGAATGAATTAATCATGAATAAATTAATTTTTAACAAAAAGTAATTAGTATACTGTACTATAATGAACATTACTGCTTTAATTGTGTGTAGTCTAAAAAGAAGACAAAAATACCATTTATTGACTTTAAATTGTGAAAATACATAAAACAGCATAGCATTAAATACATTTCAATTTTGTATTTTTCAGTGTAAACATTTTTTTATTTTGCATAAACCTAAAAATGTATAGATTCTAACTATAAAATCTTTAGCTCCAGTACAGGGTATACATCAAACATTACATGACAAACCAGAAAATAGTTTTCATTACTGCCACTTGTCAGAGAAAGTATTAACAGCATCATAAAATAACAGCAATATCAATTGATTTAATTTTTAGTTAAGAAGTTAACTTAGCAAAGTGTTTTCAATATATTTTTTATATCAGTGAAAATAAACAATTAACAAACAATTAACATTTATACAGTGGTGGCCAAAATTATTATAACACTGGTATTTTCACCAGCTGAAATCTCACAGACATTCCACTGGATTATTACAATTAAGGGCATTAATTTATGTTTGGATATTTATTTATATTTATGTAAACTGATATTTCCTACTTACACTACAGCAAAAGATAGAAATAACTGACTTAAACCCATGTTAAGCTGGTAAAAAACACTAGTGTACTAATAATTTTGGCCACCACTATATATATATCAGTCTTCATATATCACAGACATCAATTAAGCTTATCTTTTGGTATTATTTCTTAAAATCATTTTAAGTAAAACAGCTCTATATGTAACAAGTGCCAACAGATGACCAAAAATGGGATGCAATAATTCTGGTTTCTGCATGTGATGTTCAGCATGAATCCTTTTTTCTTTCCTGAGATGGACATGAGCTGGCATCATTGTCCTGGGCTGGAGTCTTCTTCCCTGCAGTAAAAATAAAATAAAAATGTTATTAATGTGGAAGTTTATAAGCAAAAATGACAGCTTAATTTTATTTTAAAATATAGAAAATCAGATAGGGGTCTACATATCATCAAAATATTTTCAATACACAAATATCATTATCAACAAACATCAAGGAAGGAATTCTATTTCACTATTTACAGGGTATCTGCAGAATTTTTTAAATAACAATTTATTGGCAATTTATGATCATTTTTAAGAGCTGCACAAGTAAAATAAACACAGTATGAGTGGGGTTGGACAATGTACGGTAACATATTAAGCCATAAAATTACATACAGTTCAGATAAAGGTTTTCACCAAAAAAACAAAATTGTGTCCAACGGTATTTCAGCCTTTATACCATTAAAAAAGATAAATCAAGTATATATAAATGTAACTGTCTTAATTGTTTAGATATTTAGAAGGCAACTTTTCACATTTACAACTCTGTGTTTTCTGCATAAAAACATGGGTCAATAACTAATAATTTGACCATAAACAGCTGAAAAAAATTTATTGGAAATAAATATGTCACTAGGGGGCGCTTTAGGAGCGCTGAAATATTACGGTTTCCCTAGTAACGGCTGTATACAAAGCAGCTCCGAACTCATTTACGCCGTTTTATCAGGCATTATATGTTTACTTTAAGGTTAAGTTTAAGACTAAATTAAAAAGCCATGGACACAACTCTGAGGACAGTCGGTTCCCTTCAGATACATTCATATAAAGACACGCGCATATCATTGCCTTTTGAAGTTTAATCCAGCCCTATCGCGATTCTTGTCTGTCCCTAACAGTAAAAGACCTTATAAAATTATAATTAGGACTTTTCTTACACTGTTTAACGTATTAAAAACTTTGTACGGTCTTAAATGTGAACTGAATTGAGGAGTTTTAAAGTACCTACAGGAGCCCTCTATTTTAAAATAGCTGGTGAAACATTTGCCAGCCCGACTGGAAAACACAATAGCTCCAGGATACTGGGCTAGCGATTTTGCAAGCCCTGTATTGTAATTATAATATCCGAAACACAAACGATGCATTGTGACAGCGGATATGTTACAAACATGTAACCATTAAATAACAAATTATAGACGGAGGCTTACGAGACCTGATGTCTTTTAGTCTGAGGCCGTTTCGCCTTCAGCCCTTTAGTCCTGAGTGACGCAGTTTTGCTGAGAACGGATGGCGTTTAGTTTGTGGCGCGAAGCCATTTTAACTGATATTACGCACAGCTCAAGTAAAAAAAACACAAAGTCCTATGAAAAATGTCGTGCAGTTTTAACGCCTTACCTGTTTCTGCATTTCGTCCGTATTAAAGCAATATGCATCACGCAGTATCTAGCAAGAGAAAAACACATGTGGCTTCAAACAGCTATCACACACACAGACGCACTTCCAGATTAAATGTATACAGCCATGTCAGTTCTTTACCGAAATAATTAATTTAGCAATAAAATGTTGCCATGCCTGAAAATGTATCAAAATGTAATGCTTTTTGCAATAATATGCGAACACTTACCGGTTAATGTGGATGTCCGCCCGGTACCACCGCTCACTCTCATGGTCGACTCTCTCTGTCTCCCGCTCTCTGAAAGTTAAACACGCATAACGTCTCGAGTGAAAACTGTAAATATAACAATAATGACCAAAAATATGGAAAAATAAAGAGCAAATTTACCTTTCTGATGTCAAATTGGAAAAAAAATATGCCCATTACGTCGGTTAATCCGGCTGAGAGAAAAATGCCGATCTCAACTACTGCAATGTGATTCACAGGAAAATATTATTTTACTGTAGAATTTCCCGCGGTTGTATTTTTACCCATGATGCATTGCCGATTTACAGCAACTTACTGTATACATATTCCACAGTATGGATTTGTTCATTTTACAGTAATAATGCTGTGAAAACTACAGAAATTTGTTATAGTGTACTTACATATTGATGTAAAATTACAAAAACAATCTGTAATTAAATAATGTTGCTCATTAAGGTTTATGTCCATACTAACAATTTAATGTTCTTTTTGTAATTTGAAAGTAAATCTTATTAGTTTTATATTTAAGGTGTATTTTACATTAAACTCTGGAAATTTTAAATAAAACAGAAGTAGAATATATATAAAATAGAAAATCAGTCTTAAAATCCACAAATCCTGTAACCATGCACTAAAAATGTATTGCATTAAAAATTGTTTATTTTTATAAAGAACAAATTAACCAATAAAGAGCGAGTGTATAATTTATTTGCAGAAGTCAAGTCAAAAAGCAATACCACAGTAGTCCAAATGACAATACGTTTGCAGTCGCAGTCCTCTCTGGTGGAATATACAGTAGGATAATAATGTAGTGTGAGGAGCAGGGCATCATTTAAGTTGTTAAACGCTCAGTTGACGCGCTTTTCCTTTTTAAAACACGCATTACCGGTGGAAACACTGCAAGTCGCAATCTATGACGGTACCGGCGACAGCCAATGAGCGTTTGATTATCGCTGCCGTTAATTATTCTGGCCAATGACTAGTAGGGAGCCGTTTCCCCGTCAAATTTGAATATGCTGCTGATCGGCTTCTTGTACAGTGACAGTCTGCTTCGGTCGCTCCTCAAGGAACGGCTTTCATGTGGATTATTTTACGCCTGACTGTTTAATTCATATTTTGAGCGAGTTTTGGTTGTGGAGTGAAGACTGAGAACAAACAAACGCGAATATGGACTTTTTCCAGCAGCTAAAGATCATGCAAACTGCAAAAGGTAAGTACCCTTTACTATTATATAAAGTTAGACTGTAACGCTAGTTATATTAAGATACAGTTTACTGAAGTGATATAGTAATCGCGATTACATATCTTAGTGTCCTACCAGTGTGTGTTACTGTGTTTTGTTAGTATGAGCTAATACTGTTAGCTGCGGCTAGGCGGTAACGTTAACATTATATTTATGTTTTGCTGTTGAAGTGAAAGAAATCTGCACCTCACTTGAATAGTCAAATACAGACAGTTTACTTAAGATTTAACGTTAATTGACCTAAATACAGTTGCTAATGTTTTGAGTCCAGATTAACAAACCAGGGCTGCGTTTCCCAAAAGCATCGTAAGCTTAAGTACATCGTAGACCCATTGAAACCAATGGAGCTACGATCAATTTAAGCTTACGATGCTTTTGGGAAACGCAGCCCAGGTTGGTGTCAGTTACTGGATCTGTGCATTTTGTTCTTAAAGTTACAGGAGTATAGTTAAGCCTAACGTTACCAGCAGTCGTTCTTAATTATAATCAAACACTAAAGAGAAAATCATTAAATGTACTTAACTTGCCTTTGTATTAGTCCTATTGTTTGTAACGTTAATTTGCTACTTTGATCGCATGTTGAATGAAATACAATATAATAAATAACTATACTGTAATATATTACTATTGTGATATGGTCATGTCGTGCAGGGACGTGCACAGACATTTTGAGGGGCAGGGGCTCAAGTGAAATAAAGGGCACTTCTCATAATTACGTTTTGTTTGTTTGTTTGTTTTTTAACAAAAAAAGTATATATATTAACGCAACACTGACTTCCTTATAAAAAAATAATTTAAAAAGTTAATTTTATTTTCCTCAAACTCATGCAGTTTAATTTTCAAAAGATGTCTACAAAATAATCAGTTCACACAGAAACCATGGTCTCCTTAGTATTCACTGGGTTTATAGAGCAGCAAAGGAAACCATTCCACAATGTGCATGTTTTGAAAACATTTTATATGCTACTAGAAAAATTCAATAAAAGCCAATGTCATGTATGTATTTGTGGTTGTATGGAATACTATTTTATAAAGGTTTAGAGGAAATAAAAAAAAGTTAAATTACTCATAAATAAAAAGTTAATTTATAAATATTGTTATTTTTAATGTTAACTTATTTCTACTCAGTTTTATTGATTAATGTAGCAGATGCAGTTACTCAGATTTACTACATTTTTAGAGTGTACTGTATCAATCCTCCATCTGTTTGCATCTGTAGATTTCTTTTAAATTCACCAATTTATGCTATGATATATGCTTATTACTAACTTATTTTATTACATGATGGCTTGATTGAATTCCAATGTAGAATGCGGTCTGTTATTTCTTGATAAAAGACCGCTGTGCGGAGTATGTTGCGTTCACACCGGACGCGAATGAAGCGGCAAGCGCGAGTGATTTACATCTTAAGTCAATGCAAAGACGAGAATAGCCATTCTGCGGCGCGAAACTCGCGAATAGCGCGAATGAAGCGGCGCTTCAGAACTATTCTTCAATAAATATATTTGTTTGACAGGGAAGCTGTGCGCAAACAGGAATATATATTATTTATAAAAAAAAAAAAAAAAAGCACCCCAGAAAAAAGGGCACTTTCTCTCCAGGAATATAAAGGGCAGGTGCTCAAGCCCCCTTTGATGTCTATGTGTGCACGTGCCTGATGTCGTGCACCCATGCTAGTTTTAAGATCAAACTCACAAAATGTGACAGAACTTCAAAATGAGTAACCTGAGAACACTGTTATGTGAACTCATCTGGCACAGAGAGGACCTGAGTGAAAGCATGATCATTGGACTCCATGGAGAAGGATACTAGATGTAAACCAGGATTTTGGATCAGCTGTGCAGATTTGGTTTGGAGCTGGTGAGTACATTTTTGCAAGCCCATGTCTGTCAGTAAGTATAGTGTTTTATCAAACAAATACATTTTAATGTAATTGATTGCTTGTGTGTGTTTCCCCCTTATGATCCTGAAGTTTTGGGAATGAAAATCTTCTACTACATGATCTTCAGAGGAAGTAAGTATTCATTTCTAACATTAAGATTCTACATCATGTTTTTTATTTAATTTTTATCTTTTTACAATTTGTTTTGTTTTGTTTTTTACCCCCAGCTGATTGAGCTGATTACTGACCATTTGGAGGAGGACTGCTCTTTATCTGGTGTGTCTGTCACTTCTGGTGCAGAGTCATGGACCTTTTGTTGTATGATTTGGTTTTACTTATTCTCACACTACATTAATTATCAGAGCTACAGTGGTGCCAAAAATTATTAGAACACTAGTATTTTAACTAACTATCTAGTGCCTTAACTAATGGTTTAAACTTAACTATTTCTATCATTTGCTATAGTGTGTCAGTATGAAATATGTCTACTTTTTCAAGTGTTCATTTTGCCATTAATTATAATAATCAGTGACACAAGGAGTATGAAAACAGACAGTGCTTCACACAGAGGTCTAATCTCATCATCTAAATCCAGAAGAACTGTGGCAACATCTCCAAGATGCTTAAAGAAACCTACCAGCAAAGCAGTACTGTTAAAAGTTTTAAGCACTTGTGTACAAATTCTGTAAAATGAGAATGTTGATAAAAATATCATAAATGTCAAAAATGTTATGTTTTCTTCATCAATTAACTTCATCTTGTGTTTAAAGCAGCTTTTGCACTTGGTGGACTTGCGGATAGTTTTTCAGGTTTGCAGGAGCAGGTCTCCTGAAGCATCTTGGAGAGGTTGCCACAGTTCTTCTAGATTTAATCTGTCTCAGTTTGTTCTGTTTCTTCATGTCATTCTGTGCAGAATGGATGATGATAAAATCAGATCTCTGTTTGGAGCACTGGCTGTTGTCAAACAAATCTTACTGGATTATTACATTTAATGGCAAAATTAATGTTTAGAAATATAAAATAAAATTACCCATTGAAACACTACAGCAAAAGATAGACATAACTGAATTAAAATCATTTTTAGCTGGTAAAAATACTAGTGTTCTAATAATGTTGGACACCACTGTATATGGAGCCCAAGGATTAAGATAAAATGATGTGGTTGAGATAGAAATGCATTTTTACTTCAGTTTCTCCTTGGAGCTCTGAATAACTGGTTATGAAAAATTCAGTAATCTAAATTTTGATCTGAAACTAATAAAATGGTTAATCTTGAAAATTTTGTACAGTAGATGTACTGGTTTTGTATTTATTCAGTTCTAAAGGACTAGTTCAATTCTGATACAAATATTTCCTGCTGATAGTTTACTCACCCCTGTGTCATTTAAGATGCTCGTGTCTGTCTCTTTTTCTGTCGAAAAGGTTTTTGAGGAAAACATTCCAGGATTTTTCTCCATGTTTCGATGGGAGCCAACGGGTTGAAGGTCCTAAATAAATTAAAAATTAATTGTCAATGCAGCTTCAAAGGGCTCTACATCATCCCATCCAAGGAATAAGGGTCACTGGGAACTTGTAAAGCCCTTTGAAAGCTGTATTGAAATTTTGAAACCTTTATCCTTGACCTTAATCCCACTGAAGTCCACTATATGGAGAAAAATCCTGAAATCTTTTCCTCAAAAACTTTAATTTCTTTTCGACTTCAAGAAAGAAAGATATGAACATCTTGGATTACATGTGGAAGAGTGAATTATTAGGAAATATTTTCTAATAGTTTTAAGTTAAACATATATTTAATTAAACGTTTTGATGAAACTGTCCCATGTTCTTTTAATGTAATTGTGCTGTATTTCTTAAAAAAATTGCTGAAATGTAAAATGTTAATTTTATATGGCATTTGCACAGACTTTGTATTGCAGACTGGTTTTTGTCTTTTAAATAAAACTGTTAATTTTCCACCTTGAGCATGCTTTGACACTTTATTGAAGGTTTTTTTATTGTAATGATTTGTAAAATAACAGTGTTTCTCTGTAGAACATTTAGTGCTTTCATTGTAATAATCAAGGTAAATTTTTTTTTAAATAAGGGTATTACACTGTAAAAAAATGGTAAAACGACTGGCAGCTACGGCTGCCAAACAAAAACCATAAAGTTAAAGTAAAAGATTGTAACCAAAAAAGGGGAAAGTCTGTAAAATAAGGGTTTTACACTGTAAAAGAGGTCCCGTAAAAAAACGGTCAAATGACTGGCAGCTACGGCTGCCAAACAAAAACCGTAAAATTAAAGTAAAATATCCTAATTGAAACAAGGAAAAATCATTAAACTAAGGGTTTTACACTGTAAAAAAGTCCTGTAAAAAAACGGTCAAATGACTGGCAGCTATGGCTGCCAAACAAAAACCGTAAAATTAAAGTAAATTATCGTAATTGAAACAGGGAAAAATCTGTAAAATAATGTTTTTTTTCTGTAAAAGCTTTAATGAAAATTTCTGTAAAATTATTGTTTTTGCACTTTATTTCAATTAAGACGTTTTACTGTAATATTACGGTTTTTGTTTGGCAGCCGTAGCTGCCAGTCATTTGACCGTTTTTTTACGAGATTTTTTTTTACAGTGTAGTTAATAACAATGAATATGACAAGAAGATGATAAAAAGCTAATGTACCAGTAGGGATCTCCAGAATCTAGACCCCATTGATATTGATTTAAACCATAAAAATATGTTTGCAACTCACCAACCAGATGCCAAAAGCATAAACAAGAAAGAACAAACAAGCTAAACATTTTCTTCAGCAGCAGGGTCTAAAATCCTTTCAGTGACGATGTCTAGAAAAGTTGTGTAAAGACACTCGAGAAGAAAATTGTACATGTATCTTGAGGGTTGTACTCGAAATTTATGGCGTGTGTGTGCGTATGTGTGTGTGAGTGTGTGTGTGCACGTGCGTATGTGTGTGTGAGTGTGTGTGTGCGCGAGTGTGTGTGTGCGCGCGTGCGTGTGTGAGTGTGTGTGTGCGTGCGTATGTGTGTGAGTGTGTGTGTGCGCGTGCGTGCGCGTGTGTGTGTGTGTGTGTGTGTGCACGCGCGTGCGTGTGTGTGCGTGTGTGAGTGTGTGTGTGTGCGCGTGTGTGAGTGTGTGTGCACGTGCGTATGTGTGTGAGTGTGTGTGCGCGTGCGCGTGTGTGAGTGTGTGTGCGCGTGCGTATGTGTGTGAGTGTGTGTGCGCGTGTGTGTGTGTGCACGCGCGTGTGTGTGTGTGTGTGCGTGTGTGTGTGTGCACGCGCGTGCGTGTGTGTGTGTGTGTGTGCGTGCGCGTGCGTAAGTGTGTGTGCGCGCGCGCGTGTGTGTGCGCGTGCGTATGTGTGTGTGAGTGTGTGTGTGTGTGTGCGCGCGCGTGTGTGCGTGCGTGCGTGCGTGCGTGCGTGTGTGCGCATGTATGTGTGAGTGAGTGTGTGTGTGTGTGTGTGTGTGTGTGTGTGTGTGTGTGTGTGCGTGTGTGTGTGTGTGTGTGTGTGTGTGTGTGTGTGTGTGTGTGCGTGTGTGTGTGAGTGTGTGTGTGTGTGTGTGTGTGTGTGTGTGTGTGTGTGTGTGTGTGTGTGTGTGTGTGCGTGTGTGTGTGTGCACGCGCGTGCGTGTGTGTGTGTGTGTGTGCGTGCGCGTGCGTAAGTGTGTGTGCGCGCGCGCGTGTGTGTGCGCGTGCGTATGTGTGTGTGAGTGTGTGTGTGTGTGTGCGCGCGCGTGTGTGCGTGCGTGCGTGCGTGCGTGCGTGTGTGCGCATGTATGTGTGAGTGAGTGTGTGTGTGTGTGTGTGTGTGTGTGTGTGTGTGTGTGTGTGTGTGCGCGAGTGCGTGCGTGCGTGCGTGCGTGCGTGTGTGCGTGCGTGTGTGCGCATGTATGTGTGTGTGTGTGTGTGTGTGTGTGTGTGTGTGTGTGTGCGCGTGCGTATGTGTGTGTTTGCAGAGAGAGCTTTTCAGCTGTACATTCAAGGTGTTATTAAAGTAAAACAAATATTTTAAAGTTGATTTAATCAAGCTTTGAGCTTGTAGTAAAATTATTATAAACGCTGGAAATAGTTTCTTTATGTCAAGCATTGTAAAGACATACAGTATCCTCATTATTATCAGCCATATGTAAAAATCTTTTGATAAAAAAATCTAGTAAAATGGCAAAAAACACAAATATGAACTTCACAAAACCTAAACATAAATGAACTTCACAAAACCTAAACATAAATTTGATAAACTAGTCCTTTATTCAAAGCTATTGTTGTATGTGTTCTAACCAGTCATTGTTTTAACACATAATTGTGACATTTAACCATCAAAACACAACAAAAATAACTTAATCTAGTTTGTCAGTTAAAACATTCAAATACTGTAAGGATTTTCTGTACTGTAATGACAGAACAGAATTTAAGTCATAACTCATAAAAACATGTCTGTTACTTACCAATCAGTTGCCAAAAGTACAAACAGCAAAAAACAAACAAGCAAAACATTTTTTTCAGCAGCAGGGTCTAAAATCCATGCACTGAAGATGTTGGCACACGATCTTAAACCTTTCAACTTGAAATGTTGAATGGTGTGTGGGTGAGAGTGCATATGTGTATTTCACAGCTGTGTTTTTTTTTTTTTTTTTCTCAGCATTATTCACACTCTGAGTGGCATGAATTCAATCCGTGGCTTTCCATCCGCTCGCCACCAGATGTCGCACTGTCATTACATTGACTTTCACACTACACAAACTGTCGCATGTCACCACATTTTCCAGCATCCATCACGTTGATTACACACAGCTGTAGCCAATCACACTCACTATTTAACACTCACCCAGATCCCTCTCTAATGGCAGAGTATTGTGTAGTTTTATCTCTGTGTAGTGATAGCAACATTATGGAGCCTGTTCCTTGTTCAGTCGAGTCACATTTTTTGCTGATTCTCTGTCTGTCTTGGATTATTCTCTTGTCTTGTCGTTTGGATATTGTTCGCAACTTGCCTGGTATTTCTCGTTTGTGGATTACTCTTTTGCCTAGCTCCCTGGATTACGTTTGCCATTGATCGACCCTCGACTGTTTTCTGGATTAGCCTACTCTTGTGTTTTACCCGCTTCATTCCTAATTGCCAGTGTTCGACCATTGCTTGCCTCACGCCTCTGTCACTGCATTTCAGAATACTCAGCCATTAAAGGATCCAGCAGCTTTTCAAAATTTTCAGACATTGGCCAGGTATGGAAACAACAGGTATATTATTTGCGGTAACACTTTAGAATACTGTTTATACTGTTTTTACTTACTGCGTAACGGTAACGCTTTAGATTACAGCCCGCAAAGAACTACGTAAGTAAACTGAATTTACGGTGTAAGTTTCTGTAATTATAGTGTACCTATATATAACGAACATGTAGGTATAAGGGAAGAATATGTTAAATTTGGGTAATTAGGGGGTAACAAACCAGATATGCAACATGCAAAGAACTACATAACTATACTGAAATTACGGTGTACGTTTCTGTAATTATAATGTACCTACAGTATTAAAGCACGTAGGTGTAGGGAGAACTTATGTTACATTTTGATAATTGGGCATAACTACCAGATACGCGACCTGCAAAAAACTGTAAGCAAACCTAAGTTACGGTGTTAACAGGTATCTCTATTACTGTGCCAGGCATAAATCATACGTTTGGTGTATTTACACGTAAGCTTTTTTAAATTACTGGTAAAATACGCTCTTGTTCCATGTAATTACAGGGTAAGTGCACCATCTGCGGGCTGTAAATTAAAGTGGCGATTGTTCCGCTCTTGTTCAAAGAAGTTACAGGGTAAGTAGACATCTGCGGGCTGTAAATTAAAGTGGCGATTGTTACCCCCTTGTTCAACGAAGTAACAGAGTAGGTACAATACATATACGCACAATCTGAAAATATATCTAAAATATATCTGAACATATTTTTTAAAGTTGCTAATCTCACTCCTACCACTAAACCTAACGTTAACTATGACTGTACAGTAATAAAAATATAAAAGACAGGAAAGTGCAATCATAATCATTTATTTATTGCAAAAATGTCAACAGCTGTACAAAAAAGTAATCCAAATAACGATGCGTCTGCAGCCACAGTCCTCTCTGGCGGAATACTCTAGGTTTGAGGTGCAGTAGGATGAGAGCAGAATTTAAATTGTTAATTGCTGAAAATATTATTCAGATTATTGTCTTGATCCACTCCTCAAAGGCGCCCACACATCATTTCAACACATTTCACCAGAAAAACGGCATGTCAGTAGTATGAAGTCTACACCGCCTGTCAAAAGATGATTGATGGCTTTGACCTTTTGACCTTCCCCTCCCCCGCCCTTTCCCACGGTGCCCACCCACATTGTGCATGACCTTGTGTTTGATCTTGCGGTGACCTCGTGAACTTTACTGACCTTGTTTGATGGATTGACCAGGTGCGACGTCAACGGCTGACAGGTTTATGGTTTGTTGAGAGGATTTACGAGACGTATACCAGGTGCGGGATGAACTTCTGACAGGTTTATGGGTTGTTGAGAGGATTTACGAGATGCTTACCAGGTGCGGGATGAACTTCTGAGGGTTTTATGGGTTGTTGCGTGACCATCCGGTGTTGGGTGTCATCCGGGTCGAGAATTATAGCCTGTTTGCGTGACCATCCGGTGTTTGGTGTCATTAGGGTGAAGGAAATTCAGCGGCTGTGCGTGACTGTCCGGTGTTGGGTGAGGAATGAAGCTTTGAATAATGTTTCGGCGATTTTACGGTCTAGCCCCGCATCCGTGTTGTAGGGCACGGGTATCAGATTGCGTTCAGCATAGATAAATAGGGCTTTCCCCATCATATCTGCGGAGCATTCAGAGCTGTGAAATACATAGATATGGACGCGATACACTCACCTAAAACAGGGAATGGGACAAGATCTGACTAGGGCTCCGAGAAAACCGTACAACAACAACGATTTTAAAATGAGTACAAATAATAGTAAACCGATTATCAATATATATTTAAATGATGATGATAATAATAATCATAATAATGCATTTTCTAATATTTGAAAAGTAATTCCCTCACCTTTTTGCAGTCTATGGGCGAAAAATAAAAGTCTGCGTGCGTGAGGCTCTCATAGGCTCTCTTGCTCTCATTGCAGATCTCCCCGTGTGTGGTTCATGAGCTCGCGTTACACAGTTACACTTGTGTTTCAGTCCCTATCACACTGTATGTAAAAGTGACCATGCATGTAATGGGTTTTATATAAATTACCTTTTCAACAAAATATTAGTTGCTATAAAAATAATAGGAGACAAATAGACACACCAGTTACGAGTGCATCTTAGTTTGATCGGGCTAGTCTGTGTCTCACACCCACTCCTGTCATTTTCACAGGGGGTACGAATTAGTTCTAGTCCTTGTTCTCACACTATACCACTGTTTGAAGATTTCTGATGATCGGATTACTGTGTGAAAGAGAGGGTTTGCAAACATTTTAAATGTAATACATTTATTTCCTAGTTACTTTTAATAAACATAATGCAACTTATTCCTCCTGGCTTACGCTTATATTTTAGCTGAACCATAATTTATTTCACATCAAACACAAAGTCTTTTATTTTATCCATAACCGCACGATGAAATATATTAACAAAGTCTTTAATGTTTTAAAAACATAAATGATAACACTTGGGCTCAACAGTGTAACTCAATCATGTCCACAAACACACATGTTCAGTCCTTCAAGTCTTATTCTCTTCTATAAAAAAGAAATGAATATAAACGGTGTAATCACACATGATATAAAACAAAGAAAAACATTTACGCTATTTTTTTGGGGGGAAGCGGTAAATATTGTTAAAATGAGTACAGGGAAAAAATGCATTTAAACAGACCAAACCATAAGGATTATGCCTGGACATGCCTGGGCATGTCAGTGGGGCTGGACATGTCAGTTTGATATTGTATCAAACCCTTAACCTACCCAATCACAGTAAACTATCTCTATTTCTATATATTTTATTAATAAATATTATTTAGCATATTTTTATAAAGTTTTTGAATTGTACAAAGTGAACACCTACCCATTGGACAAAAAGTTCAACACACTTCCATTTGTAATAAAATATTGTAAGTCATTTAAATTATTACAGTAGGACTCAAGACTTTTAATCATAAATCACATTTACGTTGTTATATCAATGTAATATTCAAATTATTATACAAATTTGTGATCTGATAAGTCCTATTAACATTTCAACCTAAAAAAGTGACTCTAGCACAAACACTCACACAAACAATCATGCAAACTAAAAACTATGTATTTGTATGTATATGTATTTTTTTTCCGCCTTGGCCCTCCGGATCCTCTGTGTCGCCCAGGACCATCGACTCTCCGGTTCCGCCTCGGGCTCCACCGGCTCCACCTCCGTCGGTCGGCCCCATGCAGGAGCCAACCCTTCCTCCGCCATGGCTTCTCCCTCCGTCAAAAATGTCTAGACCAATGGGTATGACTGTTTTATTTACCACCTAGCCAACGGGGGAATACGTTCCCAATATCTACACAAATATAACTCACTAGACCCGAGCTAGTAAATTAGATGAAATGTTTCAACCAGATAAATGATATAAAAGTAAAAAATAGTGGTTAGTGTGCATTTGCTACAGCATTGTTAAAAATAAAAAAGGTCAGAATCTAATTATACTGTTTATTAGAAACATATTTGTTGTAAAAACAAAACCATTAAAAAGTTGGGCCTTGGTTAAGTTACAGCGGGTTAATTTTAGGCGGATCATTTCACTGGAATCTAGAGAAATTTTAAATCTTTGTTAAAATGTATTTTATATATTTTAAATGTTAAATGTATTTTAACTAATTTATTTGTCTCCCCATCTTAAAACTTGACCACTGTTTGTAACGGCAGTTTGATTATTTTCTTTACTACTTGTATATTTTTGAAATAAAAGGTTGTCTTACTTTATTCATTATTCTTTTCTCTGAGTACAATTTTAATTTAATGATTTGAATAAAATCATGAAGTTCTGAATTTTATTAGTGTTTCTTATTTCTGATAAAAAACTAGGGTAGTATTAAAAACGTAATTGTCTCAGAGTGAAAACAAAGTATAAAAACAATATTTGATTCAAATTCACAGAAATATCGACGCAAATAAACAAAGAGCTTGTTACTGCATTAACAAAAACTAGGAAACAAAGCGTATGGTTCTAACAATTACAGTTGAATGTTAAACAAATTTCAATGAGAAAGAACGCAATTGTTCTGGTTTTAAAGTGTAACGCAATGAAAAACTTTAGCAAAGTTTTTCACACAAATAAGGTCAAGATATCTAGCAATTGTAGGCATGCTCTGTACTCTGTACTTAGCAGGGATCTGTTGTGTTGATAGGGTATACACTGTCATTATGAATATT
This sequence comes from Garra rufa, assembly GCF_049309525.1. Lineage (NCBI taxonomy): Eukaryota > Metazoa > Chordata > Actinopteri > Cypriniformes > Cyprinidae > Garra > Garra rufa. The sequence goes on from NC_133367.1 coordinate 477,548, forward strand.
TGTACTTTTATATTCATTTCAAGGTTTTAATGAACACTGCTACAGAGCTTGTCCTAGCGGCATTTAATGCAATAATTTATCAAAAGTTGACACGGTGGACTGTTTGAGTGCTGTTCGTGTCTGTCACATTTAAGTTTTCATTGCTTACACGTGCCTACCCTATACCCAAAACCTATAACTCTACCGTAATGATTTAAAATATATAAATGTAATGTCTGTCACAGACTTAAAACAAATATTTAAGCTAAACAAACATGTACAATCGTGAAACATTAAGAGAATAAGATATGGTAAAAAATTGCTTGCCGCATGTTTTCATAAAAAAGAGCAGATTACTATGATATGGTGACAAAAACATGACTACATGACAACACAGTTGCACTTGCCCGTGTTTCCTGGAACAAAAAACCCTCATCCTAAAAGAATCATCCTTTTTGCTTAAAACAAGTGTGATTTATTTATTAATAAATAAATAAATGGTGTTACCACAACATCTTCAACTTGTAACGTCTAACTTTGTGTTTTCAAATGAGATAGATGTACATGCAGCAGAGGAAGACTGAGGCCTTTTGTCTCCTGAGAATAGTCTTCGTCTAAAACAATGGCAAAGGTATACAGCTAGTGGGGGGACAATCCGAGTCAATATAAAAATCAATTTACAAGAGAGGATTTCAGTATTAGGTATTTGCTGATACATATTTCTTGCATAAATGTCTTTATCCTTTTCAAGGGGATGTAGTATAATGTTATGTTTCTTAATTGCAATCACGTTACACCAAGGTGACATAGTACCCCTGGCAAATCTTACAAAGGCTACTTAAACAGAAAAAAAGGTAGACGCTATTGCACATGGCCGATGGTTAGTACTCGTAGGTTTACTCCTTCAAGCGGTAATGTTGAAATAAATGAGAACAACAAATAAAACATGAACATTGTCTTCAGCTATCTGAACAAGAGGTCATGATATAGTGGCATGAGAAAATAAAATTATTTATAACGTTACATAAAAATATACCCAAACGATCACAAATTAACTTTCTGTTTTCATACAGTAATTTTCTTGGTGATTTGGGCTCTTGAGTTATATAGGGTGTTTTGTGTGCACAAATTTCTTTGTTTTGTGTCTCAAGTGTTAAACTTTACTGATCCTGCAGCCTTGAGCACAATGGCAAGATATGTTTCAGTTATAATAGTAGTAAAAAACACTGAACCTTTACTTTTTGTGTTGACGGTTCATCGGATTATTATGGAGATAACATCCTAAAAGTAATACTCATTTAGTCAACCACTCTCAGGTAGAGAGTGATTTTCTGAATTTCAATTTATTTATAATCACTGAAAGTTGACGGCTTACAGAGAAGGTCTCGTCTAAAGTCATATACAATCCAACAAACAAGATGTGAACAGATTTGTCCTGATTTCTGTATTCTGTATGCGTTATGATACCTTTCTTACATGATGTGTATTTAGGTTGTTGCTTACAGTTTGTATGTGGGGAAAAGCAAGGACGATAAGGTTGACTCTATTACTCTACTCTAAATTGACCATAAACAGTTGAAACAAGCTCTACTGATACAATTAGAAAAAGCTATATATATATATATATATATATATATAAAATATGTTGAAGGATTAACATATCTCACCCGGTTCCCCTAAAATTTTTAGGGGAGTAAAATTTTTAAAATGTTAAGAAGTAGGAATAATCTGTTTTCTGGCTTTGATGAAAACATCACTTTCCTAAAAACATTGTGTCTAACTTACTCGGTAGCATGATTACCGTTTTATCATGAACAGTGTTGACCACACATTTTTCAGACTGATAAAGTACCAGTATATTAGGTGTAAAAATTTGAATTTAAGTATGTGTGTTAAATAATTGAATAAACAGATTAAAACAGTGTATAATGGTGTTGTGTTTTGCGATTACAGTCAAGTGTTCATGAGACGGGCTGTGGAGATTTCCCCTTACAATGGGAGTCTCGTATGTGTCAGAATGACTTTTCATTTAGCTTTTTCAGAGCAACTCTATATTCTCAGGAGACCCCCAGAAAACACTCCTCACATGTGTTGTGTCATTCACGCATAAAGTCAGTGGGTATTCGAAGAATGCATGTCTACGTAACATGAGATGTCTTTGGTGGTGTCTTTTCTCATATGTAGTAACATCCTTATGGCCCACAAGTTGTTGAAACAAGCATTTTGAAACAAACCTGTGATCATTATGGGTAAAGCTCTCTCTTCAAAGACGTGACCATCAACATATGCTGACTGTCTACATATATTTTAGAGTAGATGAAGAATAGTATATTTTCAGTGAAGGCTAATTATCCCTGAAATTTATTATGCTGATAAAGATCATTCAGAAAAGTATGAGTACAGCAATAATGATATTCAGATATTGGGCTCAAGATTTATATTTCTATATCTTTTATTTATTTAGCCTTTAAAACAGCAACATGTTTTTGAAATAAAATAACCATTACATTTTCTAAAAGATACAACTCAGAAAGGAGTGTGTGTGAGGGGAATATACATTTATGTTTATGATTAAAATAAGAAACTTTAGGAATCTAAAGCGAATGATGTGAAATAAATCTAATACAAAATATTCTTTAGTTGAAATTTAAGCAAGAACCACCGGACATTATGTGTAGGGAAACTCCTTTTCAAGGAGAACATCTGGTTTACTCATCACCATTACTAATCAGTCTGTTTGAGGGGTCTGGAGCATCAGTTTCACATTGGAGTTTATCCCTGGGAGGACCAAAGAGTTTTATTTATATTCCAACTTAAACATTTTTGCAAATATTTCATTCACAGAATGTATTTCAATGTTCGAAGAACATAATGTAAGCCATTTTTATGATTTTTATAAATTTTATAAAAGACATGGAGATGTTTTTTGTTATCTTTAAAGGAAGTGCATGATGTGTTTTATAAGTTCAAAAACCTAAATGATGAATACTTGTTTAAGATGTTTAAGATGTACGATGAATGATTTGTTTAGCTGTAGTAACATGTTTGTTTTATATTTATGATCACCTGAAAGTATTGTAAATGTTAATTTTAATAAACATGGAGATCGTCTTTAAAAAAGTGCATGATGTGTTTTATAAGTTCAATAAACTTAAATGTTGAAAACTTGTTTGAGATGTACAATGAATGATTTGTTTAGCTTTAGTAACGTGTTTGTTACTTTGATGTTTTTCAATAAACTTAAAAATATAAAATGAACGTTGTATAATGATTTGTTTTGCTCTAGTAACGTTTGTTACTATGTTTTGTATTTATGATCGCCTAAAGTATTGTAAATGTTTATTTTTATAAACATGGAAATGTTAAGTATCATCTTTAAAATAAGTGAATTATGTGTTCAGTAAACTTAAATGTTGAATACATGTTTAAGATGTACGATGAATGATTTGTTTCGATGTAGTAACATGTTTGTTACTTTGATGCCTTAATTATATATGTATTACCGTCTTTTTTAACCCTCTGGGGTCTGAGGGGCTTTGGGAACTCTACTGATGTTTTGTCCTATGTTTCCAGCACCTTAAAACATATTTATGTTTATGATTATACTTTATTCAGCACAAATCGTGCTACAATAATACGTGAGCAGCGTTATCGTACATGTTTGTGTTTTGAGAAAACAAAAATAATTGTTTACAATTTTTGTGACAATATTTTTCATGTTTTTATTTTGTCTTTTGCTTGTGTTTTGTGTTTTAGTTTGCATCATGTGTTTGCTTTTTGTGTTTTATTTTGCATGTATGTTTGTGTATTTGTCTGCATGATTGTGTTTTGTGTTTGAGTTTGTGTTGTGTTTGCTTTTTAGTTTTTAGTTTGCATGATTGTTTGTGTGAGTGTTTGTGCTAGAGTCACTTTTTTAGGTTGAAATGTTAATAGGACTTATCAGATCACAAATTTGTATAATAATTTGAATATTACATTGATATAACAACGTAAATGTGATTTATGATAAAGTCTTGAGTCCTACTGTAATAATTTAAATGACTTACAATATTTTATTACAAATGGAAGTGTGTTGAACTTTTTGTCCAATGGGTAGGTGTTCACTTTGTACAATTCAAAAACTTTATAAAAATATGCTAAATAATATTTATTAATAAAATATATAGAAATAGAGATAGTTTACTGTGATTGGGTAGGTTAAGGGTTTGATACAATATCAAACTGACATGTCCAGCCCCACTGACATGCCCAGGCATGTCCAGGCATAATCCTTATGGTTTGGTCTGTTTAAATGCATTTTTTCCCTGTACTCATTTTAACAATATTTACCGCTTCCCCCCAAAAAAATAGCGTAAATGTTTTTCTTTGTTTTATATCATGTGTGATTACACCGTTTATATTCATTTCTTTTTTATAGAAGAGAATAAGACTTGAAGGACTGAACATGTGTGTTTGTGGACATGATTGAGTTACACTGTTGAGCCCAAGTGTTATCATTTATGTTTTTAAAACATTAAAGACTTTGTTAATATATTTCATCGTGCGGTTATGGATAAAATAAAAGACTTTGTGTTTGATGTGAAATAAATTATGGTTCAGCTAAAATATAAGCGTAAGCCAGGAGGAATAAGTTGCATTATGTTTATTAAAAGTAACTAGGAAATAAATGTATTACATTTAAAATGTTTGCAAACCCTCTCTTTCACACAGTAATCCGATCATCAGAAATCTTCAAACAGTGGTATAGTGTGAGAACAAGGACTAGAACTAATTCGTACCCCCTGTGAAAATGACAGGAGTGGGTGTGAGACACAGACTAGCCCGATCAAACTAAGATGCACTCGTAACTGGTGTGTCTATTTGTCTCCTATTATTTTTATAGCAACTAATATTTTGTTGAAAAGGTAATTTATATAAAACCCATTACATGCATGGTCACTTTTACATACAGTGTGATAGGGACTGAAACACAAGTGTAACTGTGTAACGCGAGCTCATGAACCACACACGGGGAGATCTGCAATGAGAGCAAGAGAGCCTATGAGAGCCTCACGCACGCAGACTTTTATTTTTCGCCCATAGACTGCAAAAAGGTGAGGGAATTACTTTTCAAATATTAGAAAATGCATTATTATGATTATTATTATCATCATCATTTAAATATATATTGATAATCGGTTTACTATTATTTGTACTCATTTTAAAATCGTTGTTGTTGTACGGTTTTCTCGGAGCCCTAGTCAGATCTTGTCCCATTCCCTGTTTTAGGTGAGTGTATCGCGTCCATATCTATGTATTTCACAGCTCTGAATGCTCCGCAGATATGATGGGGAAAGCCCTATTTATCTATGCTGAACGCAATCTGATACCCGTGCCCTACAACACGGATGCGGGGCTAGACCGTAAAATCGCCGAAACATTATTCAAAGCTTCATTCCTCACCCAACACCGGACAGTCACGCACAGCCGCTGAATTTCCTTCACCCTAATGACACCAAACACCGGATGGTCACGCAAACAGGCTATAATTCTCGACCCGGATGACACCCAACACCGGATGGTCACGCAACAACCCATAAAACCCTCAGAAGTTCATCCCGCACCTGGTAAGCGTCTCGTAAATCCTCTCAACAAACCATAAACCTGTCAGCCGTTGACGTCGCACCTGGTCAATCCATCAAACAAGGTCAGTAAAGTTCACGAGGTCACCGCAAGATCAAACACAAGGTCATGCACAATGTGGGTGGGCACCGTGGGAAAGGGCGGGGGAGGGGAAGGTCAAAAGGTCAAAGCCATCAATCATCTTTTGACAGGCGGTGTAGACTTCATACTACTCATGTCGTAATCTGTGACGAATGCAGGCGAGAGCCAATGAACGTCCGATTTTCCTGTCGCAAAATTCACTACAGCACGGGTTTATGGCTGATGCTGCTGGACTCGCTGTTCGAGATGCAGATGAAGATCGCCGGATAAAGGCTTGAAATTGGGTCTGGTCCTCGCAAATCGTATGGATTCTGAAGATCTGGGTTACAGCACACGAATAAAATTGTTTCATTTTGTAATTAAGATGCGTGTTCCGTGTATTTTATGGTTCTGTTATTAGTCACAGCATGTCAGAGAAAACACCTTATGTGTCCCACCACGGCAAACGAAGTTAATATTACATGAATGATTAAACGATTGCAGAAATTTTATGTATTTTAAGGGTTTAAAGTGTAGTCTTGATAACATTATGTAGACCTATAGTTTAGTGTCTGTAAAAACATAAATAAATGTATGTTTTGTAGAACCACATTTTACGTAAAATACATACGAATTATTATGAGGTCACGTTGCTATGTATTGTGTACCTACCCTGTAACTTCTTTGAACAAGAGCGGAACAATCGCCACTTTAATTTACAGCCCGCAGATGGCACACTTACCCTGTAATTACATGGAACAAGAGTGTATTTACCAGTAATTTAAAAAAGCTTACGTGTAGATACACCAAGCGTACGATTTATGCCTGGCACAGTAATAGAGATACCTGTTAACACCGTAACTTAGGTTTGCTTACAGTTTTTTGCAGGTCGCATATCTGGTTGTTATTCCAATTATCAAAATGTAACATATGTTCTCCCTACACCTACGTGCTTTAATACTGTAGGTACATTATAATTACAGAAACGTACACCGTAATTTCAGTATACTTATGTAGTTCTTTGCAGGTTGCATATCTGAGTTGTTACCCCCTAATTACCCAAATTTAACATATTCTTCCCTTATACCTACATGTACGTTCTTTAATAGGTACACTATAATTACAGAAACGTACACCGTAATTTCAGTATAGTAATGTAGTTATTTGCAGTTTGCATATCTGGTTTGTTACCCCCTAATTACCCAAATTTAACAGAGACAGCCTCATGCCTCCTTCAACGGGAAGAGAGTACGGTTTGTGACATCTTGAAGAGCCTGTGTAGCCTGCACAGCAAGTGAAGGCGGCCTCGCACTAGCGTCTGCTTTGGGAGCTTTAGGCCACTGAAAAGGAAAAGGATTAGAAGTAACGGGAGGAAAAGACTGAGATGTTAAGGCTTGTTGCGAGCGGAAGCAACTTCGCTTTTGTTTCAGCTGCAGGTCACTGAAGCTTGAGATATGCGGAAGAAAATGCTGGAGAGTCCTGCGGCCTGCACAGCTTGCACAGCTGGCGGAGGCAGCCTTATGCTTGTTTTCGCTGTTTTAGCTTTGGGTCACGGGAAAGGGGAGTAGTTTGTGGTGCTATGATACATACCGATGTTTTACTTCTACAAGGAGCAAACATTTCTTCTAAAACTTTGTCAGCTTTGGGTCATCATAGATACTCATAGATGTCTATTAATTCTGAACATGGGTGCTTATAATCAAGTACATTATTTATTTATCGTTCTGTCTATTTGTGCTGGCTGTGCATTATAACATCATCACTCATCACTTTTTTTTTTTTTTTTTTTTGTAAAATAATTGTGTTTTGTACAAGCTTTCCCTCGCATTATTAACGTGACAGTGTGAATGTACGTTGAATAATGCGCCCAGGAATAAACATGACAAGATCATAATAAAATTTAAGCTTATTTCTTGAATTTATGCATCGACAGGAGAAGTATAATTTATTCTTTGGAAAAATGTGCATTTGGATATAAATGCTGTAATAATTTAACGGAGTATATTGAGAAAACACGCTCAAATTAACCAGAGTTTGAAAACAGAAACCAGCTGGCGCTATTGAACATTATTTTGTCAGCGGTCAGCAGCCTGAATGACCATATATATTACAAACAAGTAAAATGTGTCTTTGTTTATTATAACAACACGTTGAAAAACAGAAAAGGTAAGAAGCATTATTTTAAACGAGGATATACAACAGGAGCAGACCTGTAGCGGAACAAACTTTACCCTGAGATTGTGTGTGTGTGAAAAAGTCTAAATACCGGTAGGTTGCTTGTCACAGGGAGGGTCAGAGACGTGCGGATCCATTTGCAGCATTTATTGAGATGTGTCAACAGGCAAGAGTAAACACCAGAAAACAGGAACAACGTAGGTAATCCGGGAAACAGTTCAATACTCAAGTAGTGGTCGCAATGGCAGGCAGCAGGAATCAATAACGGGGTACACAGTCCAGAGTCATACACAGAGAATCCAACACAGAAATAAACGCTCGGAATTACGACCATACGGAACAATAAGACTTCGCAAGGAAGTGTGTGTGTCTGTGGCTTAAATGCATGTGGGTAAATGTGAAACAGGTGTGTGCAGCAATCAGTTCAGTGGGAAACAAGGAGCAGCTGTGTGCAGTGATTGGTGCAGTGGCTTATGGGGATTGCAGTCCAGAATGTGTGTGCAAGAGTTCATGATGAGAAGACAGACCAGATTCATGACATTGCTACAGTAGTTGAACTCAACAAAAATATTAATGGATGCCTTATGATGCGCCTTAGTTGTTAGTTTGTCACTTCAAAATTGTTAATTTAAGAACACAGTTGAACGTATTTTCTATCATCTTTATCTTATTTATCTCGGAGTACAATGTGTAATTTAAAAACCCAGCTACAATGCTACTGAAACATCACACACAGAAAAGTTTAGTAATTTAATTTGTGTTCTGGTTACGAAATGACATGAACATAAATTATGCATCGCATTGTTTATCGGCTTTTAGCAATAACTGACCTGCCTTTAGCGACTTACCCAGTGGTGTAGTAATGCCTGGAGAAGTGGCCATACGCTTCATTTATGAATTTCGTTTTTAACTTTCTATTTGAACGCATTACTGGATCCTTGGACTAAAATGTTTACAGGGGTTCGCTGGTTTAAGAAACTTTTGATCGTAAAAAATCTTATTAGTTTTCTTTGTAAGGTGTTGTTTTCGTAGTGATTCAAATGACTAGGGAGCGGGCGTATTAGGCGCAATCATCAAATACATTTCAAAGCAATCCGGCGTCACGGTCCTGACTGCATTATCACTGTCTTTAGCAAATATTTACATTTATTCACATATGACTGGATGTGGTAGACTGTCATGATTTTGGCTAATGTGGGACACCAACGTTACTGAATAATGCACATCAAAAGGGGTTTTAAATAGTGGGTATACGCCGTATACCTGCGTATATCGTCCACTAAAACCACTGGACTTACCTAAAAATAATTAACAACACGGCCCGTCTCTCGCTAGCGACTGCTACAAGAGCTGGTGGTCTGAACACATGCAGCGCTGCGGCCGGAAAAGGCAGCGGTGAATAGTTGAACCAAAGCGGGAAGTGAGTCTAGTTTGCCGCGATTAGAAGTAGGGCGCGACCCAGGCTTGTCTGAGGCTTGTCGCTGCGACCCGACACTCGAAAGCCGGGTCTCGTGCGGTACTAGTGGTGTCGAGCGAGGCGAAGTGAATCTAAGGCCGGCAGATTGCAACGGATGATCCAAAAAACCGCGGTACAGGTTTAGTCTTTGACTGTGATGTTTTGATCAACGCCAAACCGAATGCCAAGAAACTGTCGCTGGATGGAGGTGAGATGGCTGGTAATATATAGAGGATGCGCTGATTGAATGATTGGTTAAACAGGTTGCACCTGTGCCGAATGGGTTGATTATCTGATTGTGCTCCTCCTGAACCTTGTTTAATCAAACATCATGTATTGCAGTAACCTGCATCATTGCTCGATGCCAGAGCGTCTTGCAGAGACAATTCAAATTGTGCTCTCGCGAGACCTCTGGATTTCCAGGGTAGCTGAATTATCTAGTAATTATTTTTTAATTACTAATGGGTTCAGCATAGGCCTACTGTTTCAGGTTCGAAATAAGTCCTGCAGAATTATTTGATAATTGTTTTGAACTGCTCAAGTTCAGTTAAATTTAATGGTGACTCTTTGTGAACTGCAGTCTTCAAGTCATTCTACAGATTTTCAGTGGGTTTCAGTCTGGGCTCTGACTAGGCCATGCAAGGACATTCATCATCTTTTTTTTTTCTCCTTCAACCACTGTGTGGTCAGTTTTGCTGTGTGCTTTGGGTCAGAAGGTAAACCTTCTTTTGATTGACAATTTTTTGGCATAGAGCAGCAGATTTTCCTGAAGAATTTTCCAGAATTTTGGCTCCATCCATTTTCCTTCCATCCTTTTAACAAGTCCTCCAGTCCCTGCAGGATATTACTGTCAGGGGCTGACTGGCCATAAGGAGCACCAGGCCAATTTGGCCCTCTGCCCTACAATTTATTATTATTTTTTATATTGTTGTTGTCATTATTGCTGCCTGCTGAATGTATTAAAATGATTATTTCCGAATTTGCCATTCAATCATTAAACTTTAATCAAACATTTGTTAGCAAATGTTAGCAGTAGCAGTCAATTACTGCAAAATTAACAAAAGGATTTTTGTAATTACTGTTATAGAGAGTAGGAATAAAGCAGACAAATATTCACATTGTTTTAAAACAGGTTAAGAGGGAGCTATAAGGCAGACAACAACACACCCATAAAAGAATTAGCCATGGTTTTACTAAAAATAATACCAAAACATGGTTAGTATAGGTAAACCATGGTAATCACAAATTAGCAATGGTTTTGCTATATGTAGTTTCACCATTGTATTTGTAACACATAACACATGGTCCTAATGTAATACTTAAATGTAGGCTTATACTGTGTGCAAAAAATATTATAATGAGGTGGTTGTTTTGCAACAAGGTGGAGATGTGTTGTTGAAAAAGTGACACGCATGAGAGACATAGAGATGCCAGGGAAAATGAAGAGACTAAAAAGGAAATTGTAAGTTCAAGAGATAACCTTTAATTATTTTGTGTGGCCACATGTGGCATTTCTTTTGGAGTGTCTTTTTTTTTCCATACAACCCTTGTGAAAAAAAAGTACATTTTTGTGTATTTATATTGTATTTCTTGTTGCAACAGTACATTGCAAATATACTAGCAAAAAGTGTACTAATTTTAAATATATAAAAAGTATATTGCCACAATGCTTTTACCTATTTTTACAATACAACTTTTAACACACTTTTAAATAATTGTAATTTAGTATATTTCCTTAAAAATATATTTTACAAAAATATACTTGAATTGAAAGTTGTTTATTTTTTTAAAGTGTGTTTATTTGCACTTTATGTAAATATATTTTAGTATTATTTTTAAATGTGTGCTGAAAATGACAATTTTCACAATTGTCACGAATGAGACCTCTGTGGCTAATAAATGCTTTGAAAGCCCATTTAAAACATTTTAAAGGGTATGCACTGCACAAAAGGTTACTCTTGTAATTGTGATTTAAGTTTTTATTTTTTTTTTTTTAATAAATTTATACAGTGTCACAGAGTCCAAAGTATAAACATCAATCCATGACTACTTTTATACCAACAGCACACAATATGAACACAAGAAAATGTGTTCTACTGGACAAGAAGTTCAGCTACTGTATTGCGATGTCATAAGTATACAGCAAAGTAAACAGTCTATATTGCATGGCCAAAAAATGAATTTCACTCACTGCTTTAACACATAATATCATAATAATTTTTCAAAAACTCTTAACATATTATTAATTTTTGTGAGAAATAAAGGTGGAAAACAGCAATTCGCACTGAAATCTGTAAAGCAACAGAAGTAGTTCCCCTAGGGGTCAGTTTTAGTCTCTTTCAATGCTGTTTGGAAGTGGAATGACATACAGTTTGTCCTTAGACTTAATCATTACACATTTACGTTTGAGTGACTGAGGAGGGACAGCAAACACATTATTGGTGTGAGACACTTCATATATAAATGTTGAGGATATTTGTAGCTGAACATCTCTACACAACTCTCCTCCAGTCTTGGCAAGCTCTTTAACTAAAACACAAAATCTGTTGTTGCTTGATGTAGAAGAAGGCCAATCCTCAGATGCAAAATCTACCACTGTCATAATTTCACATAATGTTCCGTCATTTAACTGTACAACTGAATTGTTTCTCTTTTTAAGCGTTGTGTTCTTGCAGGAATGATAAAGAACTCCACTACAAGTGAAACGGTCATAAAAGAAACCGGAATTGACTATGTCACCAGTAAAGCCTTCAATAGCCATCCTCTGCAACACAGATGTGGTACCTTTCTTCGGGCAGCCAAAGCATCTTACTTTATCTTGAAACTTCTTTGACTTTTGTGTTAAGCCAGATCTACTTTGGAGCTTGTCAAAAAAATTTCGGATGTTTTCATTCGCATTTGCCATTGTACTCCCTGCTCTTGCTGAGAGAGCCCTCCACCTCAGGAATCTCTTAACTATTTGATCTAGCACATGCGTTGTTCCGTTGAAAAACTTAAGCAATGTTCCATTAAATGATTCGAATGGAAATGTGGATGTCGCCCACAGTGGTCCCCAGTTGCGCACACTTGCTGCTAAGTGCATTAATAAATGCACGTTGAAAGAAACATTAGCAGCACCATAAAGTTTCTCAAAGTTGCGCACAAACTTTCGAAGAGCTAGTTCTGCCATATTCACATGGTTTCCTTTGATGGCATCATGAAGAAGCATGTGCATTGAAAACACTAATAAAAAAAGATGATTCCAGTACTTCTTTTTCAAAATACCACTCAAAATAGGCAAAGAATAAAACAGCAAAAAAGACCTCCATTCAGATGCTTTCCAGAATTTTCGGTCTTTCACTGATCTTGGGGCCCTTGTGACTTCCAAAGGTGGGTTAATGGCCATGAGTCCCTCGTCTATGTCATTGATCTTTGAGCCCAAGTACCAGTCTTCCTTATGGTGTTTACTGTCCAGCCACAGAGATGTTATCTGTTTAGTTACACCAAGGCAGACACTGTGCTGGTACTCTGGAACAAATCCTGTGATCATGTTAAAGCTCTCAAGTTCCATCAGAGGTGATGGTCCTTTTACACCCATTACCGGTTGAGCAGGTGTTGCCAGCATAGCATGCCGGAAATGATCTGTCTCTGTCCTTAAAGGTGGTTCTGGTGTTTCCCAAATATATGGGCCACCACCATAGTGGAGGCAAAAGTCACATCCATATTTTCCATTAAACTGCTTCGTGTTTCTCAGGAGGGGCCGGGCAATTGAATCAGAAGAGCAGATGAGTGAATGAACCTTGCTTGTATGTTCTACGTTTTCAGAGTCCCTCCATTTGATTCCAATCTGCTGTAGTTCCTTGAGTTGTGCCACAAAAGCAGTTAAAAATGTCATCATATTTGGCTTGCTGTTACCAACCCATAAGCATGGTACGCATATGTTCCTTTCACGATCACTTGGTGACAGCTCAATAATTTGACACTGGATTGGCCATATCTGAACATTATTACTTTTAAAAACAGGAATTCCATCACAATTCCACAAGATCGATATGTCATCAGGCCCCATTTTTCCACTCTGCTTGATCTTTTGATATTCTGCCCCACACTGAATATCAGAAAAAATGCCTGGAATTGATTCTGCTTTATTCAAGCAAATGTCTGGTTTTTCCAAAATGTTAATTATTTGGGCTGATAAACTAAGTACTAGAAAGTAAGATCCAGCCCTTAGGTTTTCCTCTGCATCGAATTCAGCTGCACAAGAAGTACAGTTTTGTTGTGCCGTCTCAGTAGGTCCCAAGTAACTTTCACAGTTGATACAATAAAAATGTGGCACATACTGACCAAACTGTCCATATGCTTTATGGAAAAGATATGAAGTTGCTGGCACCGAGCCAGGAAAATGTTCATTGAACATAGTAAGAAGATCCTGAAGAGCTACTTCTGTCAAATTGTGGCGCAGTACATATGACATGAGTAAGAGCAGACTCTGTCCCTTTGTTAGAGGAGCACCAGGGTATACAGGATCATCCTCCTGTTGTTTCTGTGAAAAAAGACAAGACAGATCACATTACAGTTATTTTTCAACTGCTTACACACAAAATCTTTACTGTACACACAATTTCTGAAGCCTGACACTCAAATGCCATAATGACATACCAAATCTGCAAAACCTTATGCTAATTCCCGGCCTTGAACTAAATTTCCCTGTTTTCAATTTCATGATACATATAGAGACAACATAAATTATTATCTACGCACCTTCCTTTGGTTTGAGGAAGTATGTTCCTCTCTGTCCTCTTTTGTTGGTCTCTGTCCTTGACTACTTCTATTCTCTTCTTCTCTCTCCACTTGTTCATTTCCATCTTCAAGATCTTCTTGTTCACTTTCATCATCTTCCTCTCTGTCCTTTTGTCTATCTCTATTATCTTCTTCTCCTCCCTCATTTCCACGTCCATCATCTTCCTCTCTGTCCTCTTGTCCATCTCCATTGTCTTCTTCTCCTTCCTCATTTCCACTTAAATCATCTTCCTCTCTGTCCTCTTGTCCATCTCCATTGTCTTCCTCTCCTTCCTCATTTCCACTTCCATCATCTTGCTCTCTGTCCTCTTGTCCATCTCCATTGTCTTCTTCTCCTTCCTCATTTCCACGTCCATCATCTTCCTCTCTGTCCTCTTGTCCATCTCCATTGTCTTCCTCTCCTTCCTCATTTCCACTTCCATCATCTTCCTCTCTGTCCTCTTGTCCATCTCCATTGTCTTCTTCTCCTTCCTCATTTCCACTTCCATCATCTTCCTCTCTGTCCTCTTGTCCATCTCCATTGTCTTCCTCTCCTTCCTCATTTCCACTTCCATCATCTTCCTCTCTGTTCTCTTGTCCATCTCCATTGTCTTCCTCTCCTTCCTCATTTGCATTTACATCATCTATCTGTCTCTCCTCTTGTTCACTTTCTTTTGTGCTATCAAGTTTGTTCTTCTCTTCAGTTGCATTTGTGAGAGAAATCTGAACAAATGTACACAAAAGGTAAGTGCAGCTTAACAAAATAAATGCAAAACAAAAATGCAGTATTTAAATGCAGGCTAAATGTAATGACATCAATAAATAAACAGCCAACTAACAGTCTGGGGCACTAAAGCTGTGCAAGGCCCATCTGAACACAAACGTGTGGTTCGATTTGTTTATCATAATTATTTTTTACAATACATAACATAATGTTTTTCAAAATTACGTACCTTTTTGTGAACTACTCTTCTGTAAGTAGTTAGGGAAATTTGAGACATATGAAGAAATTTCTTGTATAACAATTTCGTCCTTTTCTGTGGATACAGTATAACCAAAATTAAATAACAAAAATAACTAATAGTTCAGTACATGTGTTGTCTCCTGTTTAACAGTTTTGAAGTACAGTGATCTAGATTAAACATATTAAATTCATGCATCATTTGTTCAGGCAAAAAATATTTTTGTACAGAAAAGTAAAAAAGTTTGTAATATTGTAACATAAAAATATCCTCCTAGGAATAAACTGTTGTCCAGTGCAGTAACGTTAGACATTGTATTTTAGTGAATTTCTCTGACCCCACACATGTTGATTAATTCAATTAAATATAAATCATTGAACAAGAATAATTAATATTGATAATACAGCAAAAGAAAAAAATACGTTTTTATGCTTACCTTTTTCTGTTGAAGTTTTCTGTATTTTGAGCTTCTTGGTGTATCTGGTTGAGTCCCATCAGAATTCAAAAGTGCCTTATACTGTCTTTTTGATGCCATCATGATGCCACTGTATTCTAATCTATACTGGATTCTACAACTTTTATTTTGAGAAAATCCGCGCCACGGTATGTGACCAATCAAGTGTCTTAGTGTTGCATTCATCCAATCAAAGCGAAGTTTTTCATCCAATCAGAGCAGCAGATGGTATTCGCTTCAATTGATGATCCGTAGCGACGTTATTCAGCAGGAGACGTTATAACGAAAAGATGCCGTTCCAGTTTGCAATTTATTACTTGTATGATAAATCATTAAAAGTGGAGAGTACATCGATCCTTCAAGCCAATATAGACCAGCTTAGTCAAGTTACGTCAAAACCTGATCTGGATGGAGACGACGATTGGATAGAAATAAAGTGGCCGACACGTAAGGAACCAGAGAAGACGGTGCCTGCTAAAGTCCTACTGTTTGGAGGTCAGTCTGATTTTTTTTCTTGTATAACGTTACAATTTTGAGTGTTTAATTGCGCTATTGTGTCGCTTTTTTGGTAGCATGTGTAGGCTAAACTTTTCTTGCTCTTGTTATATCAGATTCGTTCAAAGACCTCGTCCTGAAGAAAAACCTAATTCTTTTGGGAAAGGACATATGGAACATGGATGATAGCAGGGGATTTCATGTCAAAAAGAAAACGTTGGACACCAACAACGAGGTGAAGGCTAAAAAAGCCAGGCTGGTGAGTTTTAACATTGACGATTCGATCTAATAGAGATAATAATTTCTTAATTTTAAAGATATGCTTTAGTAAAATTGACTCCATGCATGTAAAATTGAATATTAGCCTATCTACAAATCCATTGGGCAAGAATCTCCCATATACTTGTCATTAGAGTCCCTAACTAAACTAAAATAAATAAATAAAAACGTGAAAGTACTTTAGTTTTTTGTATCTGTACTCAAATGGGGGATATTGTACACATTATGAAGCAAGAAACACTATTGTGTCATTCATTGCTGAAGCCATAGAGAACTCTCTTATATTAAGTCCAAAAGTAACTTACATAAAATACAGTTTACCAAAAATACAGTATTTTTATTTTTTATTTCAAGGCCATTTTTTTTTAAGCCAAAGAATAGGAAGTTTGCAGACAGAGATACATTGCCTGCTGCCAGAATATTTAATAATCAGAAAATATGCATCAAATTTTAGCTTATCAACATCAATGTGACATTGTGAAGATGTTAAAAAAATGTACCCCCTATTTTTTTTTTTTTTCAGGCCAAGCAAACCAAGATAAAAGAGGCAGCCAAAGACAAGATGTTGCAAAAACTGAAGAATTCCCTTTCTCAGGGCAGGGCCGTAGACACACAAGATCAGCGCACCAGTTCTGAGGATGAAGTTCCACAATGTCTTCAAAATGTAATGCATATGCTTTTATTGAGGATTTGGCTTCATTTTTATTGTATAAATGTTTTATAAACAGGACCACAATAAAAAAAATGGAGGAATAAATTGATCAATTAAATCAGAAGAAATTAAGCATTTATATAACATAGCAGTTTAATGTACTAATTTACATCCATAGTGCTTTACAGTGTTATAAAGAGCCTCTCGCCAACCACCTCATGTGAACCTAGCAGTTCTTTACAGGTAAAGCAAGCAAAGACTAAGAAGGCTGCCAGACCCCTGGCATTCACTTCCAATGATCATATCAGTTCTGATGAGGCCACAAACACAGCGTGCCCACTCCGTCCAGAACATCACACCAGTTCTGATGATGCTACAAATATAGAGAGTCCTGAAATGGTAAGTGATTTTTCTCTTAGCTTTTATCTATGTACTCTGCCGTACACAAATTGTTTCTATATTACTATTCACACATCTCTTTTAATTTTTTTTTTAGTTTCAGGCCAATGACTCAGCTGAAGAGTTTGGTTTAACCTCAACCCAGAGAAAGGCAAGTTGATTTGAGTTATTTTTATCCATTTCTGTCATCTGATGGGTTTTGTGCTCCCTTGGTTTAGGTAGTCATGGACAATTTACATTTAGCAATACTGTTGATTTGACTTGTTGTCCACTGATATGGGTTGTTTTGACAGCTGATGCCAATGCTAATATCTTGGAAAGCAGGGTGGCCCAAACAAATTCAATATAATTTTATTTATTTTAATTAATATTTAAGAAATTTGAAATAATTTCAAAACAGATTAAAAATAATTGTGTAAAATAAACTTATACTTTAGAGGAAAAATCATTTTTACAAATAAATATTTAGCGCAGTTTATAAAAGAAGGTAACACTGTAACCAGCAGGGCACTCAGTATTCTGGGATGTTTGTGTGCATTTTCAAATAAAGCCACAGTAACTGGTAAATGTAAATGCATAAAGCACAGCATAATTTGAAATCACAAGTTTAGATTTATTTGATAGCGCATCTCCTTGTTTTTGTTGTGAGCACTTTCTGTCCCTCTGTTGACAGCTACACAATTGACACTTTAATGCTTCAAAAAGTTCAGAGAGATTGTCAAGCTAATCAATCTAGTAGTGTTTTAGAATTTTTTCTGAAGAGACTTAATCACATTTTACCATGAACAGATTACATTTAGGCTGTTACCCACATATAAACATTGAAAACAAATGTAAACAGAAGCTCAACAGAACATGAGGCACAAGAACAAACCGCTTCCAGAATATTAACCATGCTGTGTAACCAGTGTGTGTTTTGCAGTATGTTTGAGCTCATGTGTATGTTTTGAGTTTATGTTTACTGTTATATAAAAAATAAAAGATCTTAATTTCTGTTCAAAAGGTGTTTCGGACTATATGAGGGTGTGTAATTAAGAAAACACAACGTCTTTTTAATTATGTCATTACTTTGATTTTGGGTGGGACCAGTGCATTTGTGGCAGGTCAAGATAGAATTTAAAGCATAGGTCCTTAGCATTAAAAATGGAACGGAATTTAAATTTGAACATAATTTTTCTGTTTCTTTCCTGACTTGTTTTTTATGGTGACAAACATGTTAATATGTTACTTTAAGAAAAGCTATAAATGTGCTTGTATTTCATTGTTTGTTTGCAGAGGAATGACTCTAACACTGGACAGACAATCCTGTCCCAAATGGATGAAGAAATTATAGCATCTCTTCGTGGTAGGTATTCATGTCGGCACTGGAGGGACTGACATTACAGTGCAAAGTCCCACAATATGCATGACTGCCCTGCACTGAACATTAGTACCAATATTTCTGTAATGCTTGCCAGCTTTTACATTTCATCTATCTGTCAACTGCCACAGATACACAAGACGAATGTCCTTATTATTCGAACAACACTAATTTACCTTTTGTCCTCTTACTGTCACATAGAGCTCCCAGAAATTATTAAATTAATGAAGGAGTGTGTGCAGTGTGTCCGGTCATTGATTCCATCACCTGGTGGGACTCCCTTATCATCAGTGTCATCTGTCTCTGGTACTGTGGCCAGTGACATTGAAATGGTATGTTACAATTAAGGGATAACACCCACAGTTAATTCATAGATGTTTAAAATGCAGAATCTCCACCAAGTAACTTTATGGTAAAATGGATCAATATTAAAGTTATCCATCTATCAGAACAGCAAGCAAGTGATTTAAAATTGACTGAAAGTTTAAACCGTCAAAGTTAAAAAAAAAAAAGTAAGACAAACTAGGCAAGACAAACTTAAATGAAAATTCACCACTGTAAAGTTACAAGACTGACTACAAATTTTAACACCACAGTGAAACTTAAAAGAATACTAGCATTGTTTTCCAAAATATGTAATAATTGTAATAATTTGTCAATTGAATCTCTCTCATTCTCTCCCCCTTCTGCTTTTTATTCAGCATTTCTTGGCTGGAAGTGCAGTGAATGTTCCAAAGAGGGCCTTCCAGCGGCTGAACAGATCTCGCATGAGCATTTTTGCCCAGGAGCTGGTTGTTCTGGTGTTCACAAAGGAACTGCTAGCAGAGTCCACCCTAACAGGAAAATCTGGGAGAGGGGGGCGCCCCAAAAAACAGCTGGATGTTGAAAAAGTCCAGGCCATAACAGGTCTACAATTTTCTTGAGTTATTTATTTGTCTGTTAAATTGTTACTGAAAATGTTAATTGTATTGCAGGAGGATTGCATGGATGGCAGTGGGGGGATGTAAATGTTAGGGCAGAGTATTGACACTAATTTGCTTCGATTTTCATTCACAAGCTTGCGATTCAGTTCAAATTATGATACAATTATATACTGATTAATTGGGATATATTTTGGACAGTAATGAAATTATTTCTGAAAGATTAAAAACTCTTATAGTGCAATATTACTACAATTAAGCTTAACATTAATTTTTAGCTTTGTATGACAAAAATATTGATTGGATCACATGCAATTTGAACTCTCACACTAAAGTGGTATTTATTATTTTAAATTCTTAATGAAATGGAAAGAATTTGAGATGGACATTTCTTAAAGGGGAAAAAAGCACAAAGCTTGTTGCTAAATTAGAGGGATGCTTCATGTTCATTCATCAGCTGAAAACAGCTATTTATATGATTTTATTGCAAATATGTAACAGTATGAATTGTGTAACAACAGTAAATACTTCTGCAGTCTGGTAGTTATCATGTCAGCCAGCATTTTGGTGTATCCAAAGACATCCATGCAAATTTGTTTCGTACTTCTTGCAGGTGTATTTTCAGTTATTTCTGCTATGCTTCCAATAGACTTTTTTACATCTCTCTTTTTTGACTTCTCATAAAATAAAGTACTTCTCTGGTATACTCTGTTTGATTTGTATGCTTTTATTAAGTAATTTGGGTTTAATACATGATGTTTATTGTCTGTGTCACAGTTCTGTCAGTTCATGTCTGTTCTATTGGTTTCTCCCATTGTCTCCCCCTGTCATTTTGCTATCATTTGGTTTAGCCCTTCGTCTGTGTGATTCCCTGCACCTGTCCTTGTACAATTAGTCACCTGTGTTTAATGATTAGTCACCCTTTATAAGTTTGTCTTTCAGTTCAGTTGATGTCGGTCTTTATTTGATGTTATCGTTACATGTGTGTGGATTATCCTGCCTGTTCCTGTCTGTTCCTTGAAGAAGATATTAAATATAGTGTTTATTGTTGATTCTCGACTTCGTCTCGTTCATCCAGCACGTCTGTCTCGTAACAGAAAGACCGACCAATACAGTCTACCCGGCACGTTTTCCCTGCGTTTATTTTTTCAGTTTTTTACTCAGTGTTTTTTTTTTTTTTCTGTTATCATGGACCCCACAGTTCTCCTGATCCTCCTGAGGCAGGGGGAACGCTCTCTTGAGGACCACACACGTGAGTTTCTCTTCCTGGCAAACCAGTCACACTTCCCGGATAGCATCCTATGCGTCCACTACCGCCTAGGACTGAACTCTGCCACCAAGGCGCTGCTATCCGGGGAAGGTCCTCAAGAGAGCCTGCCGGATTTCATCGAGTGGGTGCTGGCGTCCTGCCGATCATCCTGGACTGTCGACATCGTCAAGGAGGACGTCAGCCCCACTCCAGACCCAGAACCCAGCCAAACATCACCCCGACATGCGGAGTTGCAGCCCGAGCCCACCGCAGATGGAGAGCCAGAGCCGAGAGCGACAGAGCCAAAGCCTGACCCATCTGACCAGGTGCGAGAGCCGACTGCAACATCGGCGACGGTGGATTGCTACGTGGAGCGAGAGAGGGCGATAGAGAGCCCTGCCCACTGCACCACCACTGAGGGTGAGCTTGGACATCATTCTGGGGATTTAATAGACTTTTTCTCGGATCTCATCGAAGATAACTCTGGTAACTTAATTGACTTTGATATGGAAATATCCGTCTGTCCTGTCTGCCCGGAATTCCCACCCACCCACCCTCTGTCATCTGATGCCATGTTCGTCTGGCCGCCGCTGTCCCCTGACAGCCCCTCAGCTCACCCTCAGCCCACCACCTGTGCAGTGGGCTCGCCGCGGGACTGCCAGCTACCATCGGCGTCTCGGCTGGAGGATCCCTCAGCTCCGCCTCCAGCCTCCGAGTCCTGGACTCCGCCTCGGCCCTTCGACCCCGCGGTTCCACCACGGCTCTCGACGCCCTCCTCTACACCGTCGCCCGTCGATCCACCAGCTCCACCGGGCTCCATCGTCTTTTCGGCTCCGCCCTGGTCAGTCGTCACCCCATCGTCACCTCAGGACTCTGCTCCTCCGGCTGTGCCTCGTCGCGCCGTCCCACCGGCTCCTTGGGACTCCTCCTTCCTGCGGGCACAGCCTCCATCCTCTGTCGCTCCGGCTCCGCCGCGGATCTCCGGGACTCCGCCTCCGTCTCGGGCGCCAGAGCCTGTTCCACCTTGGCCCTCCGGATCCTCGGCGTCACCCCGGATCATCGGCTCTCCGTCTTCGCCTCGGGCTCCTTCTCCATCTGCTCCGCCTCTGTCGGTCGGCCCCATGGAGTCGGCACGCCTTCATCCACCATGGTTCCTCCCTCCGTCGGCTCCACAGTGGGCCGTCATCATGGCTGCGGTCTGGGTCAGTTCCTCCTGCCTTACGCCCCACCCATGTCCTCCCTGGCTCCTCCCTCCGTCGTCGCCCCTCTGGACTGTACTGTCTTTCACCTGGACTTTTGTTTTGGTCCCCCTCCTGGGGTGGCGTCCTCCGCCGAAGCCACCATGGACATTTTCCTTTTTTTTCGCCCCTCTTTTCTGTTTTGTGTTTCTTTTTCTACGGCGCGAGGACGCGCCTATTCGGAGGGGGGCGTAATGTCACAGTTCTGTCAGTTCATGTCTGTTCTATTGGTTTCTCCCATTGTCTCCCCCTGTCATTTTGCTATCATTTGGTTTAGCCCTTCGTCTGTGTGATTCCCTGCACCTGTCCTTGTACAATTAGTCACCTGTGTTTAATGATTAGTCACCCTTTATAAGTTTGTCTTTCAGTTCAGTTGATGTCGGTCTTTATTTGATGTTATCGTTACATGTGTGTGGATTATCCTGCCTGTTCCTGTCTGTTCCTTGAAGAAGATATTAAATATAGTGTTTATTGTTGATTCTCGACTTCGTCTCGTTCATCCAGCACGTCTGTCACGTAACAGTCTGATGATATGCAAAGAATAAGTTGTATGAACATGCCCTGTAACCTTACCTCTTTTACTTTAACAGATGCTGTTCTTGTGGAGTTCCCAAACACAACCGCATCTGATGTGCGAGCTGCCATCAGACGCAAGTGCAACAATGAGCAGTTCAGCAAGAAAAATTGAAGTTCTTTTGTTGTTCCACATTGTTTCAATTTGTTTCTTTCAGCATTATTTTCATATAAAACATGGTGCAGTTTTGTTTTGCAATGCTTCAATGTGAGATTTTAATAAACACTATTTGAGTTGTTCATTATGTGCATCTGTCTGTTATTGAAGTTATGTATTTATTGTAATGACCCTGATAAGTCCATTCAGCATTGGGGGTTAGCATATTTTTACTTACAATTAATATATTTATGGTTTATTGCTTGTGTGTTTTGAAGACACTCATAATTAATTCATAATATACTTGTAATACAATAGAAAAACACTTTAGTATCACTAATCAAGCATGCAATTATCTTACACAGGCATATATTTAAAGTGTACTAAGTATACTTAAAGTTGTCTCAATTTAGCACATAAAAGTACACTAAATACACTTAAAGTTATGCTTTACCTCAACTTAATTACAATTAAAATATATTTAGCACAAATTTAGTATGTTGAAAATAGCACACTTAAAATTAACTAATCATTAATACACTAAAGGTATACTGACAATTAGTATGGCTGCAAGTATACTTAGCATATTTTTTTTTCACTAGGGAAGCCACATTTGTGGAGAATTTGTGATATTGTTTACACATGCACACAATTTGTCATAAATTCCTGCAACTGCTCTTGGTCACTTCTCTGACTAGTTTCCTCCTGGCTCTTTCATCTAGTTTGGAACGATGTCCTGATCCAGGAAGGGTCTGTGTTTTACCAAGTACCTTCCACTTCTTAATAATAGACTTCACTGTGCTTTAAGGCATTAATGAAGCCTTAACTGTTTTTGTATTTATCTCCTCACTTGTGCCTGTCCACAACTTTGTCCAGGAGATCTTTTGACAGTGCTTTGCCACTCATAATTGATTGTTTGCTTCCAACTCCGCTCCCTCTCACACTTTTCCCCCTAAAAGTTTTCACTGAAAGTCACTTAGAAGATCCATACACCACATGTGTTATATCTTGTGAATATGTTGTTTGTCCCCTTTGTTTGGTATCATTCTAAAGGTCTCTGTGTGACTGGTAAAATGGTCTCAATTTTACAGCAGTCATTTCTATTATTAGAAAGATTGAAAAGTTTTTTTAGAATTGTGGTTTTGTAGGTTGTGGTTTCACCTTAAGGTCAGATGAGAATATCCAACCAGGTGCGACCCTGGGTCATGAGATCTCCTGACAAACCAGAAGGTCTTTGTGTTTTTACAACTGATTTGAAGATTTCTTTGTTCTTGGACTGGGTATATAAGCCAAGTAACAAAACAACACGAGCTGAATTCACGTGGAGGCATATGTTGCGTAAAAGCAGAGACTGACAACGAGCGAAAACGGGCCGATATATTTGTGTTATCACTGAGTTTTTGTGATTTACGGGAGTTTAATGTAGCGATTTTCGTCTCGCACCACAAAGAACTCCACGACATCTGCAGTTTATTAAAGACAGGACAGTAATTAACACCACGCAAAAACACACACTCTCGGCTCTGTGGTCTCGCTCAAGTCCAAAGCCGTTCTGACACATTTAATAAAACTTTCCAAATAAAATGTCTTGTTTCACTTATTTTCTTTCAACACAAGTATCAGACATTACATACAACCTTAGACACAAACTCAATAATGTAAAAATATCCTCAGTGTAATAGTTCAATATATGTATACACAATTTCATACTTTGAAATTACTGAAAATTGTTTCAGTCTAACATTACAATGAATTTTGATCGTATAGTGGTAATTATTTTGTTGCAATCACATACCTACAGTTTATTAAAGACAGGACAGTAATTAACACCACGCAAACACACACTCCCGGCTCTGTGGTCTGCGGGGAATATGAGAAGAAAGAAAAGTGAAACCCTCAGGCACGTGCACACATAGACATCAAAGGGGGCTTGAACACCTGCCCTTTTTATTCCTGGAGAGAAAGTGCCCTTTTTTCTGGGGTGTTTTTTTTTTTTTTTTTTTTTTTTTTTAAATAATATATATTCCTATTTGCGCACAGCTTCCCTGTCAAACAAATATATTTATTGAAGAATAGTATATCTAAATATCAGGTCAGGAGTTCTGAAGCACCCACGTCACTAGTTAGAAGTAATGATGGAGCAGAGCCGTTGAAGTTTTTTAAAGGCTCTGCAATGGAGCGGTTGCAATAAATGTTGCTATTATTATACAAATTAGAGTGTTTATGAATGGTTATGGCATTACATTTGCATATTGTATTTTATGAATGAGAGTAAATCTGGTGAGGTGAAGATCTGTCTTGTTTCATTTAATGTTACTACAGGATAGTTTAATATATAGGCTGTGTGTGGGGGAAAAAAGTGCGTGAGATAAGACCACAAAAATCTGTTAATCTGTTAACGGTCTAAACATATACATTTGGACTATATTTTTTTAGATACGTACGTTTATATGTATTTTATATGTATTTAAATTTGAAAGTAAAATACATTACAATATTTATTTATGTTAAATCATAATCTGCGTGACCCTGCTGTTGATTTGCTTTGATGACGTTCCAGGGCATTCCAAATGAGCGATTACTGTCAGCGAAGTCCACTTCAACGGATATACCGTGCTAAGGGAGTAGGGAGCAGTGAACACTGGGACTGTTAGAAAGGCTGTTGCTGCGTCCCAATTCGCCTACTTATACTACGCCCTAAAAGTATGTAGGCTACTCTTTTTGTGAAGAAAAAGTACATACTTTTGAGTATGTAGCAGTAGGCAAGCTTTGGGACATACTACTTCGTCATAACTGTGTCTGTAACGGACGGTCTGTTGCTTAGTTACCTTAATCCTGTCACTGTTTAAACTGCCCTGTCAATCATCACAGTTAACATTATCTACATTTCGTTTAATTTCATTTCCTACCGTATTAGAGAGAAATGAAGAGGCACGTTCTTTCAGGAGTCTTTCACACCGAGAACTCTGCTACTGTTTGCATAATTATGCATTTAAACATTAATGACCAAACATACCATTATAAAAGTTCATAATGTTGCTGCACATGAAATATAACGAGGATAACATTTAAAAAAATAGTTTTTTATTAGGTTACACACTGATTATTTATCACTCAAACCCCTTTCTCTACCTGTCCATTGGTCGCGCATATCCTCGATGTTTGTAGTTTTTTAACACTTTTTATGCGTGTTTGTAGTTCTAATTGAATCGTTCACCGTGCAATGTGTTGTGGGCAATATTAAGGTGCGGTCACACTGCACTTTTCGTTCCATTGACTTCCATTCATACGCATGCGAATGCGTTAGACCGGAAACGCAAGCCCATGCGAAATACGCTGCGTCTGAAAGTTCAAACTTGGTGAACTCTGACCAACGAATTCGTATCACATGACTCTGTGGGACCAACAGGAGATCGATACGTCACAGCATGACTTCTAGCTGAATGAAAAGAACATTAAATTTAAACATTTAAAACTGCAACACTGCGGTAAAGTGTAGTAGATTGTGTGTTTTTACATTTAAAATGTATTATTAGTGTCATGTGCTGAATTTAACTTTTAAAAAGACGCAGCCGAGCATTATGTCATATCACGACCGTTGCAGCAGCATCCGAAGGAATTTCGCATGATCAAAGTCTAGTGTGACCGCGGCTTTAGCCGTTAAAGTGCGCATTGATCCGCACTTCGAATTCCGAAGTTAAGTAGTAGACCATCCGGGAATCTTTGGAATAATTTTTTAAACATACTACGATTTGGGACATACTAATTCTATTTTCGAATACTATTTAGGACGGATAGTATGCGAATTGGGACGCAGCTTGTGTTTGTGCGCATGCGCTACCTTTGACCTGTACGTATGCGTAGGAGGAGCGAGAGTGAAGGTGCGGTCACACTGCACTTTTCGTTCCATTGACTTCCATTCATACGCATGCGAATGCTTTAGACCGGAAACGCGAGCCCGTGCGATTATTTTCGCATTTCGCTGCGTCTGAAAGTTCAAACTTGGTGAACTCTGACCAACGAATTCGTATCACATGACTCTGTGGGACCCATAGATATATATACGTAGATGCCTCATTAGCGACTGTTTCTATGGGCCGTCATACGTGAGCCGTCCTCCATTTCACTGCGGTCTACTTGACGTCATTCACCCATAGGTCTATGTAACTGACCATAGTAATCAGTGAATATTCGAAATGCCACAGTCCTGCACAGCCGTTGGTCTGCGAACCTACAGTATGGTGAATGACGTCAAGTGGACCGTTCCAAAATGGCGGATGCATCTACGCGCTTGGAGCGGTCCAATGGGGTATCTACGTATATATATCTATGGTGGGACCAACAGGAGATCGATACGTCACAGCATGACCTCTAGCTGAATGAAAAGAACATTAAATTTAAACATTTAAAACTGCAACACTGCGGTAAAGTGTAGTAGATTGTGTGTTTACATTTAAAATGTATTATTAGTCTCATGTGCTGAATTTAACTTTTAAAAAGACGCAGCCGAGCATGACGTCATATCACGACCGTTGCAGCAGCATCCGAAGGAATTTCGCATGCTCAAAGTCTAGTGTGACCGCGCCTTGTCTCTGTCACGTTTAACAAGGATGAGGTCTGGGTCCAAATGCAGGGTGAATAGTATTTAATAATAAACAAATAAATAACATAAACCAAAAGGCCAACACGGCACAAACTGGACGTAAACTTAAACACAAAATAACAAAATCAAGAGCACGGTCAAAGATCCAGAGAACATAGAACATACCAAACACGAGACAATGCAGACATGAATGCAGAGTGAGTGGAGATGATACTTATAGTCCTGATAGTAATTGTGAACAGGTGTGGGTGATCAGTGCTAATGACAAAACAGACGTGAAGAATCAGAGGAGTGAGTGCAAACAGCGACCTCAGGTGGCTGAGGGAAAACCCACAGCCCCGATCATGACAGTACCCCCTCTCTAGGGAACGGCTTCCAGACGTTCCCAAAACCAAAATTCTGGAGGGAGGAGGAACGGTGGAAGGTGCATCAGGGGGAGGGATGGCGGGCCAGGCCCATGCAGCGGAGTCACGTGAGCGGACCTCACCGCCAGAGGAACGCGAGCTGGCCTCGCCGCCAGCAGAACATCAGCGGACGCTGCCGCCTGAGGAACGTGAGCTGGCCTCGCTGCCAGAGGGACGTCAGCGGACGCTGCCAGAGGAACGTGAGCTGGCCTCGCCGCCAGAGGAACGTGAGCTGGCCTCGCCGCCAGAAGAACGTGAGCTGGCCTCGCCGCCAGAGGAACGTGAGCTGGCCTCGCCGCCAGAGGAACGTGAGCTGGCCTCGCCGCCAGAGGAACGTGAGCTGGCCTCGCCGCCAGAGGAACGTGAGCTGACGCCGCCGCCAGAGGAACGTGAGCTGACGCCGCCGCGGCCGGAACAGAGAGAGCGGTCGCCGCCGCGTCCGGATCATAGAGAGCGGTCACCGCCGCGTCCGGAGCAGAGAGCGCGGTCACCGCCGCGTCCGGAACAGAGAGCGCGGTCACCGCCGCGTCCGGAACAGAGAGCGCGGTCACCGCCGCGTCCGGAACAGAGAGCGCGGTCACCGCCGCGTCCGGAACAGAGAGCGCGGTCAGCGCCGCGTCCGGAACAGAGAGAGCGGTCAGCGCCGCGTCCGGAACAGAGAGAGCGGTCAGCGCCGCGTCCGGAGCAGAGAGCGCGGTCACCGCCGCGTCCGGAGCAGAGAGCGCGGTCACCGCCGCGTCCGGAGCAGAGAGCGCGGTCACCGCCGCGTCAGGAGCAGAGAGAGCGGTCACCGCCGCGTCAGGAGCAGAGAGCGCGGTCACCGCCGCGTCCGGAGCAGAGAGCGCGGTCACCGCCGCGTCCGGAGCAGAGAGCGCGGTCACCGCCGCGTCCGGAGCAGAGAGCGCGGTCACCGCCGCGTAAGGAGCAGAGAGAGCGGTCACCGCCGCGTCCGGAGCAGAGAGCGCGGTCACCGCCGCGTCCGGAGCAGAGAGCGCGGTCACCGCCGCGTCCGGAGCAGAGAGCGCGGTCACCGCCGCGTCCGGAGCAGAGAGCGCGGTCACCGCCGCGTAAGGAGCAGAGAGAGCGGTCACCGCCGCGTCCGGAGCAGAGAGCGCGGTCACCGCCGCGTCCGGAGCAGAGAGCGCGGTCACCGCCGCGTCCGGAGCAGAGAGCGCGGTCACCGCCGCGTCCGGAGCAGAGAGCGCGGTCACCGCCGCGTCCGAAACAGTGAGAGCGGTCACCGCCGCGTCCGGAGCAGAGAGCGCGGTCACCGCCGCGTCCGGAGCAGAGAGCGCGGTCACCGCCGCGTAAGGAGCAGAGAGAGCGGTCACCGCCGCGTCCGGAGCAGAGAGCGCGGTCATCGCCGCGTCCGGAGCAGAGAGCGCGGTCACCGCCGCGTCCGGAGCAGAGAGCGCGGTCACCGCCGCGTCCGGAGCAGAGAGCGCGGTCACCGCCGCGTCCGGAGCAGAGAGCGCGGTCACCGCCGCGTCCGAAACAGTGAGAGCGGACACCGCCGCGTCCGAAACAGTGAGAGCGGTCACCGCCGCGTCCGGAGCAGAGAGCGCGGTCACCGCCGCGTCCGGAACAGAGAGAGCGGTCACCGCCGCGTCCGGAACAGAGAGCGCGGTCACCGCCGCGTCCGGAACAGAGAGCGCGGTCACCGCCGCGTCAGGAGCAGAGAGAGCGGTCACCGCCGCGTCAGGAGCAGAGAGAGCGGTCACCGCCGCGTCAGGAGCAGAGAGAGCGGTCACCGCCGCGTCCGGAACAGAGAGAGCGGACGCCCTCCCTCGAAAAAACGCTTCTGCCCTCGCCATAAAGTAGGGGCGTGTCCGCGCCGCCTCAGCATTAAGGGCATCCATCGCCGCTAAACAGGCGTAGATGGTCTCGAAGCGAGCGGCTGACGCCGCCTCGAAAGACCTCTCACCCGCTGGACCCACTGTGGATGTCTGCATTCTGTCACGTTTAACAAGGATGAGGTCTGGGTCCAAATGCAGGGTGAATAGTATTTAATAATAAACAAATAAATAACATAAACCAAAAGGCCAACACGGCACAAACTGGACGTAAACTTAAACACAAAATAACAAAATCAAGAGCACGGTCAAAGATCCAGAGAACATAGAACATACCAAACACGAGACAATGCAGACATGAATGCAGAGTGAGTGGAGATGATACTTATAGTCCTGATAGTAATTGTGAACAGGTGTGGGTGATCAGTGCTAATGACAAAACAGACGTGAAGAATCAGAGGAGTGAGTGCAAACAGCGACCTCAGGTGGCTGAGGGAAAACCCACAGCCCCGATCATGACAGTCTCAGCAGGAAAGTGCAAGGACTGTGCGTGTTGAAGTGTGCGTCACTAAACAAAAGTAAGCTATTTGTTCATCATAATAGCGATAATCGGCAGTTAAACAGTTTATTATGAGTGTGAATGTTGTATTTTTATGTTATTAAGTGATTTAAGCATTTATCAGTGTTAATTGCGTATCTAACACGCCAAATATGCCTTGCCGTCATTATCATGACTGGAGTTCTCATCAATAACGGAATAATGCACATGGACGTCAGATTCGTGTTCTCCTGTGTGTTACTGTATATTAGTAACTGGATCGCTGTTAATTTAAGCTTAAGTACACAATGTTCGTGCCGACGTGCAGTTTATGTAAATTACCTCAGGAACTGTTTTGATTATGAAAGTGTTCGCCATTTCTAACGACAAGGTGGTAGTGTTGTTTAAGTTTAATTGATGTGACAGCACACATACATTGGGCCGACGTCGTCCCGACTTACAAAATTCCATCGGCACGATGTCGCTCCGAGATCGTTTGCTAATCGGCAAGACGTCGCTGCGATATCGGCATTTAATCGCAAATGCTCTCCGGCCGACATTCTAACGTACCACCCGCGGCAGGAGCCGCTGGTTTATAATAAAACAATACACACGACACCACTCTCAATAACGGTTGCTTGTTTATTAACATTTTCAAGGTAGACATTAAACATACAAATACATTTACATTTATCAGATATATTTGTATCAAAAGTGACATACAAATGAGAATCATTCACTCTTTCAAAGATTAACCACAGCATTTGCAGTAAAACCATAGTAAAAACTAAATCAATATTTTTACTACAATAACCGTTTAACAATGACTGTTGCATTAAAACCACAGTAAGTACAAAACTAACCATTACTACAGTATTTGCAGTAAAACCATAGCAACCACATTTATTGTGATTTAAAAAAAACTATGGTTACTACAGTCATGCTTACCACAGTTTTACTGTAGTATTACTACAATTCAACTGTAGTAGAACCATGGCATCAACCTTATGAACCAAAAAAAAAAAAAAAACTTGTTTACTACACTTGTAGTTGCTACAGTTTTGCTATTGAAAAACCATGGTTAACTGCTCTATAATTATATACACATTTCATAATACTTATCATTTCAAAGTAGGTTTACAGAAAGTCCATTTTTCCAAGGTTACAATGTAAAAAAAAAAAAAAAATAAAAAAAAAACTTTAATCAGCCGGAGGTGATTGAGACTTACTGGGAAAGATCTTTTAGCAACAAAGAAATGTCCATATGACAGCAGCTCAAAGATAAAGGTAATTATCTATTTTTATTGCCACATCAGAATCTAATCTATCTTCATGGCAAAAACAGATGTACAATATTACAACAAAATAAAAACCGAGCAAACAAGCAGTTAAAATGTTTTAAGTTATATGATACAAATTTTAAAATCTTTTCTAATAAAACCTTACTAAAGTATCTAGTGAAGTGTTCAGTTAAACACAATCCATTAACATTATTAAAGGGTAAGGTCAACAATTTTTAATCCACTTCGTATGTTACAAAGTTGTTAATATATATAAAAGTTGTTTATTCTTTCTCAGAGATACCCTGTTTATTTGTCAGCAAAACTCTATGCATGACGCAAAACACAGTATTTTGTCATTTTGTTGATGCAAAAAGTGTTTTTGTCAAAACTCATCATTTCATTATGAGTCATCCTGCAGAGTGTTGCTTATAAGTAAAAAGGGATTTATAGGTAAACATAACTCATTTACAGATTTACAGATATTAGAAACACTGCAATAATATAAAAAGCGGGTAGAAAATTTATACCCTTAAGACAATATAAGGATAATATTTCACAGTTTTGTATGTCCATGTACAGCTGGCATCATCTGAAGATTTGAGTGTTGCGGTCTTCTGAAGTCTTCACAAGTAAGGCTAGATCCGATCTTGAACTGGCGTAACCTCTGGTAACCTTGGGATGGGCATCCAGAGAAAGAAACAGGAAAGCAAAAGGAGAGAGATTAGTATAGCAGCTGTTCATATTATTTCAGACCAAAGATGATTTATTTAAATTACATATAACTGTAGTGCAATGTTTTGAGATGTGTTATGTGAATGCTTAGCTAAAAATGTGTATTTTAAATTAATTTAAACAAAAAGATTGTACCTGACCCATGGACATTATCAGAAAGACTGTTTTAAAGTTAAAGAATAAAATACAAAAATTTTGCTACTTATACTTTAGTGGATTTTGGTATATCCTCACTATTATCAATTTTTTATTATCAGAGTTTTGTAACCTCATTACAGGCCAAGTATTAATGCCTGTATTTGTGCTTATTGTGATCTGGTTTAATCACAATAAGGATTTTTATAGAAGCAAAGGTAAAAATATTATTTGCCCTCAGTATTCAGGGAACAGACACAGTCTCTACAGAATGGACTACATATGCCACAGTATCATTTAAAGGGTTAGTTCACCCAAAAATGAGAATTC
This sequence comes from Garra rufa, assembly GCF_049309525.1. Classification (NCBI taxonomy): domain Eukaryota; kingdom Metazoa; phylum Chordata; class Actinopteri; order Cypriniformes; family Cyprinidae; genus Garra; species Garra rufa. The sequence continues at coordinate 510,094 of NC_133367.1, forward strand.
TGTCATTAATTCCTCACTCTCATGTCATTCTAAAACTGTAAGACCTTTGTTCATCTTCAAATCACAAATTAGGACGTTTTGGATGAAATATGAGAGCTAATGTACTAAAAGTGCTCTATTTTCACACACTAATTTTGTACTTATTGTACTAAAAACTAGTATTAAGTATATGTTAAGATAATCTTAATACCTTCTAAGTGTACTCAACTGTGCTATTTTGAGACACCATGAAATTGAACTAAAATGTGCTTTTAACATACTATATCTGTATTTAAAAAAATATATATTTAGTTACAACTAGAAATACACTTGAACCCTACTTTTAAACATTTATAAATATATTTATGACAATTTTTTTGAATAATATATTAAAAGAATATACAAATTGTGAAAAAAGTGTGCTAAAATACAATTTAAGTACACTTAGTGCACTTCCCTAATGTACTTAAAGTGCTCTATTTTCAGGCACTAACTTTGTACTCAATATACTAAAAGTCATTCTTAAGATAAGCTTAAGATCATCTGAAGCCGCTTTTCCACTATCGGCCGAACCGTTCTCAATGCTTAACCGTTCTGTCCCGTGCCGATTCGGGCCAGTCGGCACAGATACGGTTTGATTTTCCACTGTGGTGCAGATAACGGAACTCTTTGGAATGTAAATACAAATGCGTCAAATCGTTGCCTTGGTAACGCAAGAGTAGACAGCCCCGCTTCTACTGTTATTGTCCTTTTGGACGCGATATGTATGTTTGAATTTTTTCCCGGCACTGTTTTGAACTTTTCTTAATGCCCTTCTCTGCAAGACACTGCGCTATAATTTTAAAAACTTTTCGTTTCTCTTTGCACCCTACAGCTGTTGTTGAATTTTTCTTTCTGTCCAAATATCAATATTAGAGCAAATGTTTCATCCACAGACCAAAGTGTCTCAGGCTCAGCCATTTATATTTATATTTACCGTATCTGCTTACTGCGCATCCGCTTAGCCATAGACAGAGCCATAGAGAAACTGGTAGCCAGGCAACAGCGGGGCGACGTCATGCACACGCATTTTACCAGCCCGGTTCAGCACGGTTGTCTAACCGTGCCGAGAATTCCGGGCCGAGAACGGTTTGCAATCGTTCCGTGCCGTACCAGGCTCAGGTGGAAACACAACTGGAACTGTACCCAACCGTTCTAAGAACGGTTCGGCCCGACAGTGGAAAAGCGGCTTGAGTGTACTCAACTGTGCTATTTTGAGACACCATGCAGATTAACTAAAATGTGCTTTTAACATACTATCTTAGCATTTCCAAAAATGTATTTTGTTACCACTTATAATAAAATTTATACATAAACATATTACATAAACCTTTAAATATACTAATAATACATAAAAAATAAACTTACTGATTATTTAAAATACATGAATAATATATAACAAATGTATACAAAGTGTATGTCACACCCTTGGTTTTTTTGTCTTGGTTTTTCCCAGTGTTTCCCCCATTGGACTGTCTGTTTGGTTTCTCCCATGCCCTTTTTTGGTCTTCCTGCTCATTAGTGTGATCCCCTCCACCTGTTGCTGCAATTATCTCCCCTTTATAAGTTTGTTCGATTTCTTTGTCCGGCTACAAGCGTTACACCTATGTTCCTTCGTTGTGTGCGCGGCTTCTCCAGTCATTCCTGTCTATCGTTACTGCCTGAGGATTTATTGAAGACGTATTTTTAATGTTTTGCCCACATATTTTTATTAATAAAAAATACATTATAAACACGCTATGTATAATTTATTAAGTATTATTACACGGCTCTTTGGAATGCTTGATTCTGATTGGTCAGTTGAGACATTTGCAGGTTCGTTCTTTTCAAATAATCACCGCTCCAAAGTAATAACGCATAGCCGGTACTACTTGTATGTTTAAAATCCCTACGAGCCAACAAAGATTACCGTTTGGCGCCATCTTGTGACAAACACTGGACAACCACAATTAACAATGGAAAATTTCGACATTAATCTATTTAAATTGTCTTACTAACGTACATAGTTTGAATGTTAGTCACGTGGTACTATATCGTTTCGCGGAAGAATAAAAGGTTTCAAATTCATATTCATGTCCAGTTTTTTTCCTTATGTGGCAAGTAGCCGTGTAATAAGCGGGATTTAAGTATAAATCCGCTTCGCGTCGGGTCGGGTCCTGATCACACTGTCGGGGCTTATTTCTGCGATAACTACCGGCTGCCTGTACATTATCCCTTACTTATTCATGTATTTTAAATGATCAACAAGTGTATTTTTTTATTAATAAAAACATGTGGGCAATACATTATAAATATGCTTTGTATACATTTGTTATTTATTATTCATGTATTTTAAATAATTAGTAAGTTTATTTTTTATGTATAATTAGTATATTTAAAGGTTTATGAAATATGTTTCAATTGTATTATAAGTGGTAACAAAATATTTGGAAATGCTGAGAAAGTATGTTAAAAGCACATTTTAGTTCATCTTCATGGTGTTTCAAAATAGCACAGTTGAGTACACTCAGATGATCTTAAGTTTATCTTAACATATACTTAAGAATAACTTTTAGTATATAAAGTACAAAATTAGTGCACGGAAATAGAGCACTTTAAGTACATTAGGGAAGTGCACTGTATTTGTGGGGCAGCCGTGTGGGGCAGCCGTGGCCTAATGGTTAGAGAGTCGGACTTGTAACCCAAAGGTTGCAGGTTCGAGTCTCAGGTCCGGCAGGGATTGTAGGTGAATAACCAGCACTCTCTTCACCCTCAATACCACGACTGAGGTGAGTCCCTTGAGCAAGGCACCGTACCCCCAACTGTTCCCCGGGCGCCGCAGCTATGGCTGCCCACTGCTCCGTGTGTGTGTTCACTACTGTGTGTGTGCACTTGGATGGGTTAAATGCAGAGCACAAATTCCTAGTATGGGTCACCATACTTGGCCTCACTTCACCTCCTTTGGGGCAGCCGTGGCCTAATGGTTAGAGATTCGGACTTGTAACCCAAAGGTTGCAGGTTCGAGTCTCAGGTCCGGCAGGGATTGTAGGTGGGGGGAGTGAATGTACAGCACTCTCTCCACCCTCAATACCACGACTGAGGTGAGTCCCTTGAGCAAGGCACCGATCCCCCAACTGCTCCCCGGGCGCCGCAGCAATGGCTGCCCACTGCTCCGGGTGTGTGTTCACGGTGTGTGTGTGTTCACTACTGTGTGTGTGCACTTGGATGGGTTAAATGCAGAGCACAAATTCCTTGTATGGGTCACCATACTTGGCCTCACTTCACCCCCCTTTCCCTATTTTAGCACACTTTTTTCACACTTTGTATATTTTAATATACTGCATTGTTATACTTTAGTCATAAATATATTTATAAATGTTTAAAAGTAGGGTTCAAGTGTATTTCTAGTTTTAACTATATATATATATATATGTATATATATATATATTTAAATACAGATATAGTATGTTAAAAGCACATTTTAGTTCAATTTCATGTTGTCTAAAAATAGCACAGTTGGGTACACTTAAATGGTATTAAGTTTATCTTAACATATACTTAATACTATTTTTTAGTACAATAAGTACAAAATTAGTGTGCGAAAATAGAGCACTTTTAGTACATTACTGAAAAGTGTACTAAGTATACTTAAAGTGTATTTTAGTGCACTTTTTTTTTTTTACCTGGGAGAATTACCACACTCAAAATCAGTTTAAGTGTTAGTGCTAATAATGCATTCATATTAAGTGTACTTTAGTACAACTTTTGAGAAAATGTACTTCTACTACAATACATTACTAATAGATTTTTAATAAAATCAATTTAATATAACTTAAAATTACCACACTCAAAATCAATTTAAGTGTTAAGGCTTATAGTGCATTCATATTAAGTGTACTTAAGTACAACTTTTGGGAAAATGTACTTCTACTACAATACATTACTAATAGATTTTTTATATATTAACTTATTTTAAACTTAGGATTAGTATGTAAACAGTGTACTAAAAATCAACTAATGTTTAAAGCATTTAAAGCACACTTTTGAAAAACACACTAATAAAACTCTTTTGGATGTTTTTTCTGTAGTGTACTTTATTGTAGTACACTAAAAATTATTTAAGTATTACTGGTATTTAGTATACTTTTGTCAAGTGTACTAAAGTCCTACTGAAGTATAAACATACTTTTAATTAGTATATTTATAGTGTATAACCATCAAACTTTTATTTAACACAAAAAAAAAAAACAATGTACTAAAAATGTATTTGCGGGTATTTAAGTGTATTTTAATTGCATTTAAGTATATTTTTTTTTCACCTGGGTAGTAACTTTACAAAAGACACTAAAGAATAAGCTCTAGTAGTTAATTAATACTAAAACTTAATGGGAAACATACTAGTATCTAAAAAATAAGTAACATTAAAATAGAGTAGGGGTGAGCGGGGCACAACTTAACGCGGGGTTAATTGTAACACGCATGGTTTAAATATTTCCATACATGCTAGCATAACCAAATTTACGGTGTTTACTAGTTGCCATAGCAACACTATGCAGAGAAAAAAAGAGCGCCAGAATTCAAAAGCCTTTTGAAGATATCGCTGAATATTTATTTTACCATAGTAAAAGTACATTTCTGGCTGAAGTAAACTTTTCATTTCTGTTTTTAGTTCATTTAAAGTTAGACAAAACTGATATTATTTTAATCTCCAATTTGTTATTTATCATTTTAGATAGTTTATCAATGCTTCGCAAACCAGCAGAAGACACTAAACTGTATTAAACTCCAGTCGCGCAGATGGGGAACAGTGTAACACTGTGTGACAATATTCCCCGCTGTTATTAAACTATGCTATTCTGTGACATTAGCGATGCAGTTTACACGATTTACTTCTAAGGATTTTGATAAGATACCTCAAGAAACAGGTGAATAAAGGCTGACAATCAATGTTTAATGTTCAGAAGTTATTAATTCAAGTAATGTAAAGCATTTTGGCTGGTTTATGTGTGTCATGTTCTATGAAAGCTGTGTGTGGAGGAGTGGAGTGTTCTTCTGAATGTCTAAATGTGTTTCATCTATCTGTCCACATTGTTTTGAACTAGTGTACAGCTGTGTGTTGCGATCAAAGCCGTTCAAAGCATTGTTGCGATGTGTTCATTTTCAAACTCAAATTCGATTATTTTTATTTTTTTTAAAAACGTCATTACTTCATTTGAAAAAGTTAACACATGTATTTTACTGACAAAATATTTTAGTTTGTTGTGTATATTTCATTCGATCAGATAACATTTTAAGCTGTCATATGGTCGTGTTACAACGTGCCCCTCAGATGTTACAATGTACCCCACCTACGGGGCATGTTGTCACGTTTCACTTCCTTTCTTTTGAGGCAAATAACGAAAAACTTATACAGTGTAAATATGAAACAAAGCGATATATTTGTACTAGACAAGTGTGAAAATAACGTGGATAAAAAATTGCACTCTGAACCCCACGTGGATTTACATAAACTGCGAAATTCAAAAAGTGTTAGGTTGTGCCCCGCTCTCCCCTACGGGTTATAGATTAAATGTTAAAACGGCTTGCCATATGCCAGCTGCCGTAAAACACCAAAGAAGAAGTACGTCATCGTGCTACAGGCTGAAGCGAGGACCTCTTGGTCATTTCAGATAGTTCCTGCGCTTTTTTATGCTATAATATAAATAGATACAGATATAATGAAAATCCTTTATTAGAATATATTAAGTCTCTCTCTGTCGATCTGCAGTCAGTTTTTAGTTAGATATTCTCCGTCAGTCGGTTCGCTGCGACACACCCGGAAAACAACGGAGCAGTTAACTACAAATAATAGGTCCTATACGCGAATCGTTTTCGAAAAGATTTGTATTGAAACTTGGACCAATATGAATAACTTTTTATTTTTCTTTCTGTTGTGTTTTTTCATGGAAGGTAAGTTTTGTATTTCTTTCACTTTCATTTTGTAAAATCCGGAAATGCACATTTGTGTTTCGTTTGTTTTCTTATTTCTGTTCTTCGTAAATATTTTAAATGCGTTAAGTTTTTATTAAAACTGGAGTGAGAATAAGGTCCCTATTCTTGTTATTTGTTGATAATATTTAAGCAGGGTTCTCAAGTTTTAGAAGAAAGTTTGGAGTGAGACTATATCTGTTAGGGGAGGAGCCCGGCCCCAAATTCTATCCAGTTTTTGCTAGAAGTTCAATTTTGTCTATTGTTTTAATTTACCAGCACACAATAGAAACTATAACAACTTTTTTAAAGATTAGGCTAACTGTTTTTGTCCCCCAAGGCTATGCCAGTGTTTCCTATCATAGCTATGCAAGGATTTAATTTTAAAAATGGTATAGCTATTAACTATATCTTATGATTTTAAATCTGTATTTAACCTTAGAATGATCTCAAAGTAAAAAGAGGTTTAAAGTCTGACTTTGTGGTGGCTGCGCTTTAAAATTAAATTATCATAATCGTAATTGTAATGATGATAATAGGATTTCCTAAATCTGACAGTAGTGTTCAGAGCTACTGTAGGGTCCAAGAGATTCAAGATTCAAGAGAGGTTCAAGATTCAAAAGAAGAAGTACGTAATCGTGCTACAGGCTGAAGCGAGGTTAAACATACTTTAAAAGTTTAAAAAGGATTAACAGTCGAAAACATTTAAAAAATTTTGAAAGGTAATCAAATTTAATTTTTTACATTACTTTTAAAACAACTGAAATATAGCCTACGCTACTTATTTTAAATTGTGAGCGTTCACGTTGCCTAATAACGGACGTAGCGGGATCACGTAATTTACCCGAAAACAACAAATTCTAATTTCTGATATTGGCTGGTATTTAACTCCCAAGAGAGCTATGAGCCGTTTCTCAATACCAAGTACACAAAGTTCGGACTTGCGTCCTTCGTAGTTCGAACTTGGAAGTTTGACTTGGGAGTACGAACTCCCCAGGACGTAAGGATGCAAGTCCTGTAATTCTGCAAATGGAACAGCAGTGTACTTGATAACGTCAGTCAGCTCGCCTTTTCTACTCCGGTTATCTTTACTGCTTCACTGTATGTATAAGACGAAATATGATATCAACTACCTCTGCCTCTTTTCGTTTTCATTTAAACATATTAATACCTGCAAAAAAGTAATTCAGGGAATGTACAACATTACAGTGAAACGAAATACTATATCAAACAGCATTGCCTCTTTAACGTTTCATTTAACCTTAAACATATTAATAGCGACAAAAATGTGGTTCATGCAACGCGTTACAAAACAATAATTACAATAAAAGTGATATCAAACACCACTTCCTCTTTGTTTTCTTCAAAATATAAACCACAACTCTTTTTTTTGTGATTTAAGCTGTAGGTGCAGTGTGTATAATACATCTGGACTTAAAATGAAAACATGATAAGCACACCTCTGCCTTTTTTGTTAAATGTCAGTTTTAATGAACAATAGTCATTATAAAAGTATAAGTATAAAGTATAAGAGATTTATGTAATCGGAAATAAAGACAAAAGGAGACAATTCGGTCAAATGCATGCTAATAAATAATTTATGAAGCATAACTTTCTCCTCATATGACCTGGAATAAATAATAGATTCATGAGACCAAAAATTAGCTATTAGATTTACCCAAAACGAATTATACCTCGTTTAACTACTACAGAGACATCAGGACCAGCGGCAAACGTCAGAAGGACAAGCCGCGATGAGGCTCTCTCTGCGGGATACATGACCACTGAGCATCCGGTGTTAGCTACGAACTAGCATCTCCGAAATCGGCAAAACAAATTTTCAAATAGGCGCTGTCTTTGTAAATAAACCGCAGATTTGAGTTTAAAACAACTACATTCTCGCCTGAAAAACTCTTAAACCCACATTTCATGACCCAATAACAGTAATATTTTGAAAGTTATGCGGGGTTTCTCCTCCACCATTCGCTTGCTGATTGGTGCGAAATGCATTCTGGGATACATGGCTGCCTCAAGTCCGCACAAGTCTCCTCTTGATGCATCCTTGATAAAAGGGGCGGATCAAGAACACATCCGGGGATTTGAACTGTACTTGCTAGATGTGAACTTGAATTGACCATATGCACGAAATACTTCCTTGTTTAGACAAGCCAGCTAAGTCATTTCCGGTCAACTGTGCCTAATGCGCGTTCCAGACAACCCGTAACCCGTGTTTTTCCGACCTTCTACCAGTGAAAGTGCACTGGAACGGCAGTCAAACCCGTGACTTCCCACTCGTGAGCTCGTACTATCGATGTACTCCCAGTTACGAGTTTTGACGTAACATAGCCCGCGAAACAAGTCAGCCCTAATGCGTGCGGTGTTTATGCAAGTGGCACACGGTGGAAAAGTAGAGCTTAGGACAATATAACTTTGCAATCAAATTAATAATAATATAAAAATAATAATAATTCATAAATGTACCCAGGCAGTTTGGCGTTACTTGCCTGGAACGCTACAAAGTCGTGAGTCGTGGTTTGAAGTGGTGATTTACCAGTTAAAAAAACCTGCCTGGAAAGCAGCAATAATATGAGCGTACTTTGTTTGTTTTCTCTACATAACCCATTCACAATCGAAGAAAAGTTTTGTTTGTCTAAGAGGACCAATCGTCCATGTAGCCTATACCGTTTCAACAATGACAAACGCCAGTTTTTAAAAAAAATCGCGAGTAAATCGGCTAAATATGTGCAGTCATTGCAATGATTGACAGTAATAAAAGGACCAAACAAATGACAAGCTGATGTAAAAAAAAAGAGCTTAAATGATTCAAACTAAATTCAGAGTAACAAAACTACAGCAGTAACAAGTATGTGTTGGTTAAATATAGGCTATTTAATAGATTTTACAGTTCAAGATAAAACTTAAAAGTAGTTATTCAGTTTTATAAAATATTTCAAATTCCTATCGATTCATATTGAGTGCATTATTTAATTATTATACCATAAATATTTAACGTATTTGTAGTGAACTATATATTAGTATTGAAATAATTCACCCTTATAGGCTATTTGTGTGTGAGCTTAATGACTTTCTGCACTTGCTATACTATATACTTTAGGGTGGTATTTATTACTACAATTTATTATACTGGTAATTTTATAATAAATCGAAAAGCAAGACGTCTTGAAAAATATAGGGAGAGGCAGCTGCATAATAAATAATCCTCTGCTGCCATCTATTGGTTATATGGGTAATTCCATATTATTTTAGCCAAAAATAGACGTTGTTTTCCGCGAAAAGTCATTTTTTCCGATGCCTTTTTTATGAATGAAAGTCCTTGAAGTACATTTTATTTCACAGCTGTAGAGTTAGAAAATAATAAAGGCTTTGAAATATTGCAAGATTCTAAAAATGTGTTCATGACTATAAAGGCAAGTTAGTGATTATCAACAATACGATTAAGATGTCCTGGAAGAGAAATATCGCTAGCTAGCTAATGTTAGCCTAAACACGTTATGATAGTGTTTAGCTGTCAGCATTTAAATGTACAACTATGCAGATACGGAGAGTATGGATTACCAGGCTCCGCATTTAAATTAAATGTTGTTAAATAATATGAAACTTAATGTTCATGCCGCTAACATTGTTTATAATGTTGCAATTATAATTTTTCTCTGTTTCTGATAAGAACGAGGCACTAGATCAGTCTCAACAGTGTCCACCTAATATATAGCACATATAAAATGAGCTTCAGCGGAAGTTTACGAGCTGGCTTATCGTTATGCGGAAGTTCTAAAGAACGCTCCGTGCATAAAGTCAATTGGAACAGTACTTCGGCGACAACTGATGACGTTTCACAAGTCCACAAGAACACAAGTCCAGACAAGAACGCATATTGAGAAACGGCCATGAACTCGGCAGAGAACCTCCCTCTGCAAGCCTGCGCTTCGTCCGTTAAAAATCAAGGTGTGGCGTGAGAGCGTGTGAAGTGGTTGAAATGCGTGTGTCTCGCGGTGAATGCGTGAGGCTTGAGAGCCCTGAAATTTAAGTGTCATACACGAGTAGTTTCCAGCTACGTTTTGTTAGTCACGAATTGATAGTATCAGTTTGTTATGCCATGTATGTGGGTCAAAGACGAGACGTCAGCCTTTTGGTGTCGGCATCAAATTACTTTTACAAAAATAAAGTTAAGTACATAAAAACAAATGCAAGTAAATGTCATGCTTTCATATTCACGTAACATTTGTGACAATAAATGTTCCAAAATGTAAAATTATCATTGAGTGTAATGGTCCAGACTTTTCTTGGTCTTTTCAATAAGTGGCTGTATTTTATTAAAAGGACTACACTGTGTGCATAATTATTAGGCACGTTGATTTTCTGGTCATTTTTTTCCAAGCACATTTTACCAATTCCAAACCACATCCTTCTTAAAAACTATTATTAATTTTGAAATTAATCATTTATAAATCATATAAATAAAAAACCTCCTTATATTCAGGTGTGCATTATTAGGTAAGTTTTCTTTTACAGATAAAATGAGCCAAAAAAGATTTAACTCAGACTGACAAGTCAAAAATTATTAAATGCCAATGAGGAGGATGCAATACTGCAATACTAGAATTTGTAAAGTTAAGGCATGACCATTGGAAAGTGATTCTGGTCCATCAAGAGTCACTCTCAACTTATAAAACCTAACAAAACGGTGTCCATGTATTTCACAACACTTCAGCATGTTTTTCTTATTATTTGAGGGTCGTTTTTTAGAATTACTTTTGCTCAAGCAAAGTCTCTGGGAACCTGATCCCAGGTAGGTTGCATTTATGGAAAATGGTGGCACTGGAGACCATCATTCCTAATGGTTTCACACCTAATTCTTTACCTTAATTCTTTTGCAGTTAACATGCTTTTCTCCACCTGCTTTTTCTGACCATGCAGACCAAACAAACATTTCACTGTTCAAGGTCATGCCTTAATTTAACAAATTCTAGAATTGCATTGGTATTGCATTCTTCTCATGGGCATGTAATAATTTTTGACCTTTTAGTCTGAGCTAAATCTTTTTTCTTTTTCTTTTTTTTTACTCATTACTCATTACTCATTTTATCTGTAAAAGAAAACATGCCTAATAATTATGCACACCTGAATATACAGGGCTTTTCACTTCCAGCCTTCATGAACAATTGTATAAAAATTATAAATGATTAAATACAAAATTAATAATAAAAAAAAAAAGTTATTAATCAATAAAAAAGTTACAAAGACTAATGTGGCTTGGATTTGGTAAAATGTGCTTAGAAAAAATATGACCAGAATATCAACGTGCCTAATAATTATGTAAATAGTGTATGTGTTATTGTGTTTTTGTTGTTGTTTTTGTTTGTTTGTTTGGTTTAATGTGTGTTACTGATTATTTGTAGACGCTCATGAACAGAAGGAGTCCTTAGGCACTGCAAAAAGCTAAACAAGTATGGGCCCAGTAGGGTCTGTGTACGTTATAATCGTTTGTTTTTCAATTTGATATGAAATAAGCAGAAATGAGAAAACGGCTTCTTTATTCATTTTTTTTAATTTGTTCAGAAGAAGGAAAAGAAAAACAACAAACACGGGTAGAAAATGGATAAAACGTTTGGTCAACCAAATCAGTTGTGCCTCTGTTCAGTTCAACAAAATAATAGTCCTTTTTTCCCCGTTTTGTTAATTGCAACCATTAGAACAATGAACATACAGGGACAATAACATAAATTACATCAAAATATAATAAACAAAGACCATTTTTGTTTATTATATTTAAAATTCTAACATAGGAAAAACAATAAGAAAATCACGTCCATGACAAGTACAAATAGTTACAAATTATTCATTATATAGATTTAAGGCTTTAAAATAATTTACCACTTTTGTCGCTTTGTTTCTTTTAATGTATACTGATAGAGACCAATTCTATTTTAAAATGAGTAAAATTATCATTATTATTATAAAAAAAACAAAAAAAAAACATTGATCTGCTTTGATTTTCCGTAAAGAATGCAACAAGTTCAAACTAGACGGACATTAAAGGGATACGGTGCAGTCATAGGCTACCACAACATTTCACCACATACTTATGGCAATAAAAGATAACAATTTAAGAAAAAATGTTTCAAAATCTTACCAGTTTGTTAGTTATCTTTTCCATTACAGTGTATAAAACAATGCAAAATGACAGCAACTGCGGTTGTGTGAAACAAGTGAGCAAGTCCGATATCAGGATGAAATAATTCATTAAATAATTGTACTCATACAATTACTTATTGAATTGAGTTTTTTAATTTTATCAGCAAATCAAACGTAAGTTTTTCAGTAAGCCAACAGTGACGACTGCTGGCAGTTATCCGGAAGAGCCTGTGTTATTAGTTTTTACTGGTTGTTATCTGGGATTATTACATGGCTTCATGGAATACTCGATTCTTATTGGTCAGTCACCATATTACAAGGTTTGGTATTCCAGATAACCAATAACAAAATTGATACCTGTCTGCTTTACAGGACCATACAAAGTTGTGTATCTTGTATTAGAGCAGTTAAAATTAGGTCCTTTAAGTACAATTCTTTCATACTGACTACTGGGTATTCAACATTACATCTCATGGCAAATAACTCTCTGAGGATTTGAGAATTAGAATTGTTGCTCTCCACAAACATGGCCAAGGCTATATTAGACAGGCCTTGCAAGGGTCAATCAACGAAGTAAAGCACTCTTTTTGTGTGTCAGGTGCAGAACCTGGCTTTAAAAACAGACACATGAGTGCTGCCAGCATTGATTTAAAGGTTGCAGAAGTAGAAAGTCAGACCATACGGCGCACACTGCAAAGCCTGCAAACAGTTTGCTGGAGACAACCTGTCCAAGAGCATGAATTACTGGAACCATGTCTTGTGGTCTGATGAGACTAAAAGATTCACTTTTTTGGCTCATGGTGGTGGTAGCATTGTGGTCTGGGGCTGCATGAGTGGTACTAGGGTACTAGGGAGGCTGCAGTTCATTAAGGGAAACATGAATTCCATTATGTACTGTACATTCTAAATCAGAAACTAGGCCGAATGGCAGTTTTCCAACATGATAACGACCCCAAACACACCACCAAGATGACAACTACCTTGCTGAGGAAGCTGAAGGTGAAGGAGATGGGGTGGCCAAGTATGTCTCCAGACCTGAACACTATTAAGCACCTGTGGGGCATCCTCAAGCATAAGGTGGAGAAGCACCATGTGTCTAATGTTCAGGAGCTCTGAGGTGTCATTATAGGGGAGTGGAGGAAGATCCCAGCAACAACCTGTGCAGCTCTGGTCAATTTCATGCCAAGGATGATTAAGGCAGTGCCAGATAATAATGGTGGTAACACAAAATAGGGTGTGCTCACTTTTGATGCCAGCTATTTTGACAATAATGGCTGTATGTTGAGTTGACATTTTTCAGGGGACAATAAATCTATACTGCTTTACAAGTATAACGCCAGGCCAGCAGAAGGAGCCCTTACCCAGTGCAGACTGTTACTGCTCCTTCTGCTTCTTCTTGCTTCTTACTTCCTGTTTGGCAGCCATATAAAGAGGGCCATGCCAAACAGGTCTTTGTGAAGTATTGTTTTGCTCATGTGGACTCTACCAACCATTTATCCTTGTTTTCATTGCCATTGCCATTCCCATAGCCATAGTTTTACCTTGTTTCATTGTCTTGTTTCATGTGCTACTTTGGACTGCCCTTTTGCCATGAACCCAGCAGTTGCCCTCCTACGTCTTCGCCAGGGAGACAGGCCTGTAGAGGAATACGTAGCAGATTTTTGTCAGGTATGCTATTTGGTGGACTTTAATGACATTGCCGTTAAAGGGGTATTTTGTAATGGACTTAAGGACAATATTTTTGACCTCATGCCAGACAACAAAGGCTCAGACACACTTGAACAATATATTGACTGTGCACTTCGGTTGGCTGGTTCATCTTTTACTGTGGGAGTTGCGGATGAGGAGCCCCGCAATGGCATAGTACCCACACAACCAGAACATTTTCACATCCCATCAGTCACGTCTGGAATTGTTCACGTCATGCCTGCCACGCCACAGCCTGCTCACATCATGTCTGCCAAGCTAAAGCCTGCTCACATCACGTCTGCCAAGCCACAGCCTGCTCACGTCATATCTACTACGTCACAGCTATCTCACGTCATGCCTGCCAAGCCAAAGTCTGCTCACATCACATCTGCTGTTCCAAGTCCTGCTCACATCACATCTGCCACAGCCTGCTCACATCACGTCTGCCAAGCCACAGCCTGCTCCCGTCATGTCTGCTGCTCCAAGGTCTGCTCACTTCATGTCTGCTGCTCCACGGCGTGCCCATGCCATGCCTGCCTCTCCACGGCCTGCTCACGTCATTCATGTCTGCCGCTCAACGGCCTGCTCACATCATGCCTGCCGCTCCATGGCCTGCTCACGTCAATCATGTCTGCCGCTCAACAGCCTGCTCACATCATGCCTGCCGCTCCACAGCCTGCTCACGTCATGTCTGCCTCTCCACTGTCTGCTCGCGTCACGTCTGCCGCTCCAGGGGCTGCTCACATCATGCCTGCCGCTCCATGGCCTACTCACGTCATTCATGTCTGCCGCTCAACGGCCTGCTCACATCATGCCTGCCGCTCCATGGCCTGCTCACGTCAATCATGTCTGCCGCTCAACGGCCTGCTCACATCATGCCTGCCGCTCCATGACCTGCTCACGTCAATCATGTCTGCAGCTTAACGGCCTGCTCACATCATGCCTGCCACTCCATGGCCTGCTCACGTCATTCATGTCTGCCGCTCAACAGCCTGCTCACATCATGCCAGCCGCTCCACAGCCTGCTCACGTCACGTCTGCCGCTCCAGGGGCTGCTCACATCATGCCTGCCGCTCCATGGCCTACTCACGTCATTCATGTCTGCCGCTCAACGGCCTGTTCACATCATGCCTGCCGCTCTATGGCCTGCTAACGTCATTCATGTCTGCCGCTCAACGGCCTGCCACTCCACGGCCTGCTCACGTCATGTCTACCTCTCCACAGTCTGCTCACGTCACGTCTGCCGCTCCAGGGGCTGCTCACGTCATGTCTGCCTCTCCACAGTCTGCTCATGTCACGTCTGCCGCTCCAGGGGCTGCTCACATCAAGACTGCTGCTCCACGGCCTGCTCACGTCATGTCTGCCTCTCCACAGTCTGCTCACGTCATGTCTGCCACTCCAGAGGCTGCTCACATCATGCCTGCCGCTCCAGAGGCTGCTCACATCATGTCTGCCGCTCCAGAGGCTGCTCACATCATGTCTGCCGCTCCAGAGCCTGCTCACATCATGCCTGCCGCTCCAACGGCTGCTCACATCATGCCTGCCGCTCAACGGCCTGCTCACGTCATGTCTGCCGCTCCACGGCCTGCTCACGTCATGTCTTCTCACGCCATGCCTGCCGCTCCAGGGCCTGTTCACGCAATGCCTGCCGCTCCAGAGCCAGCCCACAAGATGCCCGCCATCTCAGAGCCTGTTTGTCTGCCGCTCCAGGGGCTGCTCACATCCTGCCTGCTGCTCCACGGCCTGTTCACGTCATGTCTGCCTCTCCACAGTCTGCTCACGTCATGACTGCAGCTCCAGGGGCTGCTCACTTCATGCCTGCCGCTCCACGGCCTGCTCACATCATGCCTGCTGCTCCAGGGCTGCTCACATCATGTCTGCTACTCCAGGGGCTGCTCACATCATGCCTGCCGCTTTACGGCCTGCTCACATCATGCCTGCCGCTCCAGAGGCTGCTCACATCATGTCTGCCGCTCCAGGGACTGCTCACATCATGCCTGCCGCTCCAGGGGCTGCTCACATCATGCCTGCTGCTCCACGGCCTGCTCACGTCATGTCTACCGCTCTACGGCCTACTCACGTCATGTCTGCCTGTCCACAGTCTGCTCACGTCATTCATGTCTGCCGCTCAACGGCCTGCTCACATCATGCCTGCTGCTCCACAGTCTGCTCACATCACGTCTGCCGCTCCAGGGGCTGCTCACATCCTGCCTGCTGCTCCACGGCCTGCTCACGTCATGTCTGCCTCTCCACAGTCTGCTCATGTCATGACTGCAGCTCCAGGGGCTGCTCACTTCATGCCTGCCGCTCCACGGCCTGCTCACGTCATGCCTGCTGCTCCAGGGCTGCTCACATCATGCCTGCCCCTCCAGGTGCTGCTCACATCATGCCTGCGGCTCCAGGTGCTGCTCACATCATGCCTGCGGCTCCAGGGGCTGCTCACATCATTCCTGCGGCTCCAGGGGCTGCTCAGATCATACCTGCCGCTCCAGGGGCTGCTCACATCATGCCTGCTGCTCCACGGCCTGCTCACGTCATGCCTGCTGCTCCAGGGGCTGCTCACATCATGCCTGCCGCTCCAGGGGCTGCTTACATCATGCCTGCCGCTCAACGGCCTGCTCACATCATGCCTGCCACTCCACGGCCTGCTGACGTCATGTCTGCCTCTCCACAGTCTGCTCACTTCACGTCTACCACTCCAGGGCCTGCTCACGTCATGTCTTCTCAAGCCATGCCTGCCGCTCCAGGGCCTGTTTACGCAATGCCTGCCGCTCCAGAGCCAGCCCACAAGATGCCCGCCATCTCAGAGCCTGTTTACAAGATGGCCGCCTTTCCAGAGTCTGCACCAGTCATGGCCGCTCATCCAGAACCAGCTCACAAGATGGCTGCCCTTCCAGAGTCTGGACCTGTTATGGCCGCCCTTCCAGAGTCAGCTCACAAGATGGCCACCATCCCTAAGCCTGTTCACAAGATGGCCTCCATGCCAGAGCCTACACTCCTAAGCCACGCAGAGCCTACACTCCCAAGCCACACAGAGCCTATGCTCTCAAGCCCGGTGAGCATTCCACTATCTACTGTGCTACCTGTGATGGCTGGTCTGTTCCAGAGGCCTCTTCTGTCCACGAGTCTGCTCTGGAGGCCTCTCCTGTCCATGAATCTGCGCCTATGCCTCTTGTGGAGGCGGCGTCCCCTGCAGAACCCCTGAGGTGGCAGCTCCTGCTGCAGAACCTCAAAAGGGGATGATGTCCATCTACGAAATCACTACCTGCTCTACCACTGTCAAATGGTCTGTCAATGTTCCTGTTCTGTGGTGGGGATTCTTGCTCCTGTCTGCTCTGCTGTACTGGTCGTTTGCTCTGCCCTGGCTCCCTGCTCTACCATGGCTACCTGTTGTCAAGTCAAGTCAAGTCACCTTTATTTATATAGCGCTTGTAACAATACAGATTGTGTCAAAGCAACTGCACAGTATTTAAACAGAACAATAGTGTGTAAGTAACGCATTATTGAAGATAATAAATTTTAGTTAAAGGCAGTTCATCAATGAATTCAGTGATATCATCGTCAGTTCAGTTCAAATAGTATACGATATCGCTGGAAAATGTCCCCAACTAAGCAAGCCAGAGGCGACAGCGGCAAGGAACCAAAACTCCACAGGTGACAGAAATGGAGAAAAAAACCTTGGGAGAAACCAGGCTCAGTCGGGGGACCAGTTCTCCTCTGGCCAGACGGAACCAGCAGTTTGTACCAATGTCCGATTGTAGAGAACTCATCAGATTCCTGTGGTGTAGCACCGATGGCTATCTAGGTTGGCGAGATCTTCATTGATGATCGGTCTCTGGAGCTCATCTGGTTGACATCCATGGCTATTGAAGTCATCTCCAGGTGGTGATCCATGATCTAAGCTGGGTGCGGACTGGATCCGGGGGACTGCAGTGACCATCTGATCCAGATACAGGCTGGGTCTGGTGGCTACGGTGACCTCGGAATGAAACAGACTAATATTAGCGTAGATGCCATTCTTTTTACGATGCAACGAGTGCATCAGATGTAATGTGAGGTGGTTTCGGTTCCGGTTGACCTAATTAATGCAGCCTAACAATCCTTAAACGGATTTGAATTATAAGAATGTGTTAATGTTTTATGTGTAAGCCAGGTTAAAGAGATGTGTCTTTAATCTAGATTTAAACTGACAGAGTGTGTCTGCCTCCCGAACAGTGTTTGGTAGATTGTTCCAGAGTTTAGGTGCTAGATAAGAAAATGATCTGCCGCTGGCAGTTGATTTTGATATTCTAGGTATTATCAAATTGCCAGAATTTTGAGAACGGACATGAGGGACTATAATGCGATAGAAGCTCACTCAAGTACTGAGGAGCTAAACCATTGAGGGCTTTATAAGTAATTAGCAAGATTTTAAAATCTATACGATATTTTATAGGGAGCCAATGCAATGCTGACAGAACCGGGCTAATATGCTCATACTTTCTAGTTCTAGTAAGAACTCTAGCTGCTGCATTTTGGACCAGCTGGAGTTTGTTTATTAAGCGTGCAGAACAACCACCCAATAAAGTATTACAATAATCTATCCTTGAGGTCATGAACGCATGAATTAATGTTTCAGCATTTGACATTGATAGCATAGGTCGTAATTTCGATATATTTTTAAGATGGAAAAATGCCGTTTTGCAAATGCTAGAAATGTGGCTTTCAAAGGAGAGATTGCTATCGAATAGGACGCCTAGGTTCCTAACTGATGACGACGAATTTACAGAGCAGCCATCTAGTATTAGACTGTGTTTTAGGTAATTACTTGTGGAGGTTTTAGGTCCAATAATTAACACCTCTGTTTTTTCAGGATTTAACAGTAAGAAGTTATTCACCATCCAATTTTTAATATCAGCTATGCATTCTGTTAGTTTTTCGAATTGATATGTTTTGCCGGGCTGTGAAGAAATATAGAGCTGAGTATCATCAGCGTAACAATGAAAGCTAACACCATGTTTCCTTATGATATCTCCCAAGGGTAACATGTAAAGCGTAAAAAGTAATGGCCCTAGCACTGAGCCTTGAGGTACTCCATACTGCACTTGCGATTTAAACGATACCTCTTCATTTATTGCCACAAACTGATGACGGTCTGATAAGTACGATTCGAACCAAGCCAGTGCACTACCATTAATGCCTACATAATTTTCAAGTCCCAGTACAGACTGTTACTGCTCCCTCTGCTTCTTTGGTTACTTCCTGTTTGGCAGCCATATAAAGAGGGCCATGCCAAACAGATCCTTGCGAAGTATTGTTTTGCTTATGCGGACTCTACCAAGCATTTATCCTTATTTTCATTGACATTGCCATTGCCATAGCCATAGTTTTACCCTGTTTCATTGTCTTGTTTCATTTGCTGCTTTTTTGGATTTCGACCCTTGCCTGTATTTTTGGATTATGTTTGTCTTGCTCTTGGATATAACTGTTTGCTGGTATTCGATCCTGCCTGTTTTGAACACATTCTGTTAAATAAAGGTCACACTTTGATCTTCAATGCTGTTATTGAGTCCCCATTACAACAAGCTGCACATTGTCTACTCTAAAATGTATCCAAGTTTCATTTCTGTAGTATTGTCTCTTGAGAAGATATACTAAAATATTTGTATATCTTCTCTGATTTTAAAATATACTGAAATGTGAGGGGTGTACTCACTTTTGTGGCATACTGTATGTGGTAACCTGTTGTGGTATGACTGCACCATCTTCGTTAAAAGTCCATCTAGTCTGAACCTGCCATGTTTAATTATTTACTTTTGTGGCAAGTAGCCATGTAATAAGAAGGATAATGTACATCCAGCCAGTTGCTATCACAAAATAAACCCTTTCAGTCTTACACAACAGCCCTCAGCTTTGTGTCTTACATTATCCGTTACCAGTGTTGGGTGTAACGCGTTACTTTGTAACGCGTTACTGTAATAATATTACTTTTTTCAGTAACTAGTAGTGTAAGGCATTACTCGTCTGAAAATTGTAATATTATTACAGTTTTCCCGAGCTAGTTACTTGCGTTACATTTGCCAGTAGCACCTTCATCACACACAAGGCACACGACAACACAGAGAACAGAAGGGAAGGGGAGGGGGGCGTGAATGGAACAGTGATTGGTCTGGGTTTGGCACGAGGTATCATTAGATTACCATCACCGATTGGTCGACACCCGGCAGCCAGCAGCAGAGCGGCACTTGCAAATAGAGACCTGCAAACCCGCACGACCCAACGCAACAGAGTGCGGCGCGGGACAAAACTTGATGGACAAGTGCGTGTGCTGGTGCGGGCGGGAAGAGACTCGTGTGTGTGTGTGTGTGTGTGTGTGTGTGTGTGTGTGTGTGTGTGCGGGATGCGGGAAAATAAAATGATTCGCGGGACTCCCGCAATATAGAAATATCTAAACATAAAATATCTAAAAAAAAAAAAAATGTTATTCATCTATTGCACAAAAACAGCAAGAACAACATATTATGATTAGAAAGAGCAAGAATAGGCAGTTTCGATTTAAAACTTGTTTGCAGCATGAGCAATGTAGCCATCTGCTGATTTTTGGAACGCATCATCAATCAATGGTGTTTAAGATAGAATTCACTCACTGCTCAAAAGTTTCGAACAGTGCTGAATATTGCGTGCTTACGAATCACAACACACGTAGACCTTTATGAAAGATTAATTGTGTATAATATCCATTGTTATAAGAGCTTTATGAGATCGCGTATGCACTGGATGCACGCAGTAGGTCATGCTTTTTTGTTAAGAATAACAGTTTTTTGTGTAAGAAAAAAAAAATGTAACTAGTAATATAACTAGTAATATAACTAGTTACTTTCTCCAGGGAGTAATAAAGTAAAGTAAGGCATTACTATTTTTGAGAGTAATATGTAATATGTAATATATTACTTTTTTGAGTAACTAACCCCAACACTGTCCGTTACATATCATTGTAATGTGGTGACAATGTGGTTAAAATAAAAATGAGTTAAACATTTAAACAGAACACATCCTAATGTATCGGCGAAAAAATAAGATGTTCTATGAATTTAATTATTTATTTATTTATTTTTATGTACTTATTTTTTTTTATTCTTGAAACACCCTTTTTGTCTTTGACCCATGTATTATTTATTTTAAGATATGAAGTCAAATGAGTTGATGAGATGACTTTGATCTGTGTACTGACAGTATTTGACCTTTTTATTTGTGTGTAACTGTTCTTTATTCATCAGGTGTGTTCGGTGAGTCAGGGACAGTGCCAGTGAAGGAGGGAAATTCAGTCACTCTACACACTGATCTCACAATAAAGAAAGATGATGTGATAGAGTGGAGATTTGGAGATCAACGTGTTCGCATAGCTAAAGTAAGAATAGGTTATGATCCTGCAATAAATGGTGATATCCTTAATGGGAAATTCAAAAACAGACTGAAACTGGAAAATCAGACTGGATATCTCACTATCAGTAACATCAAAAGCACAGACTCTGGAGATTATGAAGTGTCCATCAACACCTTAAAGAACACATTCAGTGTTATTGGTGAGTGTCTAATGCAGGGGTGTCCAAACCTGTTTCTGGAGGTCCACCACCCTGCAGAGTTTAGTTGCAACACTACTTAAACACACCAAAACCAGCTAATTAATGCCTTCAGACTAAAGAGTAACATTTAGACAGGTGTGCTTAAACTGTAAAGGGCATTGACCCTCTAGAAGCAGAATTGTCCACCCCTGATCTAATATATTTCAATACTAGCATTAGATTGTTTGCATCATTTCTTTAAGTACTTTAGATAATGTAAATGCTCTGAAATGTATTTGTTTAAATACAAGATGTAGAAGATGTCCACCTGTGTTATTAGACCTAGAAATTTGTAAAGCAGATTTCCAGTAGTAAGAAATATCCTGAATATCTGTTAAATTGCTTTTTTAACGAAATTAGTTATAAGTGCTTTATAACTTAATTATAGTTATAAGTAGGGCTGTCAAAGTTAATGCGTTAAAACAAATACATTTTATTAACGTGTACGATTAATGCTGCGCCCATTTTGTTTTACCCATTACCTATCCCATAGTTAAAGACTATAGATGCACAATGTTGCCAACCTAGCGAAAAGTGTCTAGCAACAATACATAAAGACATAATTGGACAAACCTAATATAGTTTCTGAGACTCTCCGGTTATGCTGCACAAGCGCGAGGTCTTGCTCCCAGTACGCGCGCCCCTCCCTCTCTTTTTATCTGCATTTTCTCTGTTCGGCGAGCGGCAGAGGAGCAGCGCTTTTAGTTAAACCAGATATTATGTTGCTTCCAGTGCTTGAAGTGGGCCTTCCTCTCCTTTTGTGTACTGGCACTTTTTCGTGCGTACCGGCACTTCTGACATTTTGAATGAATGGTTCTTGGTGGCTATAGAAGGGTGGGCTGGCAGATATCCTAGGTGGGCATTTTTTTCATCCATCTAGAAGATATTTATACTGTAGATGTTGGTATATTTACCATATAAACTATTATGTGCACACTGAAAAATAAGATTGTACGGCTAGCCAAGAATAATATGCACTTTCACAACAAAATAAACTTTGTTTTTCTTTACTGAAAAGGCCACTATATTCTCTTTCTCTGGATGGTTATTTCTACACTGGTGGTTCTTTTCAACAACTATTTTTTTTTATACCCAAAAAGGCCATAATCATATCTGGAACACTGGAGGGACTTTTTTTACGAAAAAAAAAAAAAAAAAAGTCCAGACCACTATGGTAATGGTATTTATTTAAAGAAACTAAACAAATAAAGGATTTGAATAGATTTATCTAGGGGCAAAAAAAAAAAAAAAAGAAGAACAGTAAAAGCACAAGAATTTCTGTAAAGTAGCTCATCAATCTGAACTGCAAATAATATTTTTATTTTAAAATATGCACCCATTTTATTTCAGTTGTATTGTTGAAAATGCAAAACAGAAAAATGCTATTGTCGTCATAATCGATTTTGAATTACATGAATTACGTAAATGACAGACCTGGTTTCCATTCAAAACAGCAACATTTGACCAAAAAGTTTAATAGTTTTATCGCACAAGCCCTTTACTTTCAGTTTTCATTCAGCATTAACAGCAAGCAAAAATGGGTACAGTTCCCACCTGCCTGTATGCATTTTAGATGCTTATTATGTTGTTGCCCAGTCCATGAATGCGTGGTATTGAACGAGCGGGACATTTATTTAAACTATTTTAGAACATGTATTGAACTGCTAAGATAATTTCAGTGTAAGCTATGATACATAGTCATGTATTAAACTCCCTTAACTCACAGTGATACACTGTTTCAAACTGTTTTGATACACTGTTTCACTGTTACACACATTTCAAAGGTTTTTTACAGTAACTTACTGGCAACACTTTTGCCAGTTAGTTACTGTAATTAGGATTTACAGTTCCCAACTGTATACAGTTTACAGTAAGGCACTGTAGTAATGTACTGTCATATATTATTGTAATTCATTATTTTGTATATAGATTTCATTACATTTTATATTTTTATATGTAATACATTTTCTAGGTACATTCAATTCAAACAGACACAATTATTCCAAAATATCACATTCTTTATTTAAACATTGCATATATAACACTGAAAAATACAGTCTTCCAATGCTGGAACAGTCCATCTTGACTATTTCTCCCATCTAAGGCATTCCAGGTGCTGCTCCAAAACGTAGGCCACCTTTGCTTACCATCCACTTTGTTACATAGAGAAATTTGTTCCCTGAAAGAGAGAGAAAAAAAAAAAAAGAAATTACACATTTGTAAAAGACAAACTCCCATATGGAATACACAAACCTCTCAAAATCATAGTGAAGTTATTCTCTTACCATGAATTATCAGTCCAAGCATGGCTGGCCTGCTCCTGTCCTTTGTGATGCTTAATTTAAGTTGCCTTCAAAAACACACATAAAATGCAAAAATATTAAAATCAATTTTTTTTTAAAAAAATCTAACGCTAAAACTTGAAAGGCAGCTAGTCATCAAACTTTTGTTTAACCTAGCTAACATACGATTTTGAATTCTCAACTAGGCTACTGGCCGACATTAATAACAGCCTTGCGCGTAAAAAAAAAAAAAAAAAAAAAAAAGGTAATTCATTGAGCTGACACCATGGTAAAGTTTATGTAACTTTCCATATTGACGAGAAACTAGGTTAAACTGTTGGACAAAAATCTGACAAACCACACACAAACAGACATACAAATACAGTATATATTTTTTACCTTGCTTGCTTGTCTTCGTATTCTCTTGTAAGGTGCATCAATACACAGCGCAGATGCTCTCCAAAGCGGCGCGACACGGCAAAAGACAGTATAGAAACCATTATAATCCGTGATACTATCCATAATAGATGCAGGACAGTAAACTGATGTCCCAGTATAATTCTAAAGTACAGTAGTACTCTAAGCATGCTGTTTCTGACAGGAAGGATAAACGCAGTTTAGGGCAAAATCCTGTCAGTCCAGATGTAAGAAATGAGGAAAAGAATTATCTCAATGGAGTGGCGCCAAAGAGGTCGTTACCACAAATACAGTAGTATACAGAAATTTTTAAAAATACAGTTAGTCTCTGTATGTTATTTACTTTAAAGGGAATTTGCAGTTTTGTACTGGGTGATATACAGTAAATAACTGTAGAAATTACAGAAATGTTTAACAGTGTAGCACAAATATGTTGGCTCATTTTCGCTCGTTGTCTCTGCTTTTACACAACAGACGCTTCCACGTGATTTCAGCTTGTGTTGCATTCGGCTAATAAAAAAAAAACTGCAGTTTTCTGGTGTTATTTTATTACTGTTGGGGTTCCAGCTATATCTTACATTTTTCAAATTCCTTAAAAAATTTAAAGAAGCAGGTTTTTGCAGCGATTGAATCAAGATCATAATTCGGGATTTTTTTCAGTCATTATTTCATATTACTTTGGTTGTCTGACAACAGAAACAATAAAATATAACAATGGAAACAGTTTTGTTGAGAACCTGGCTGCATCAAATTACAGTATGTGGGCACAGACAGGCAAACAAATGTAATAGTAAATAATAATTGTACATTTTGCATGTTCAGAAGAAGTGAGTTGCCCTGTCCTGCAAATAATGCAAACAGGCTTGTTTAAATAAATTGCTCAGTGCAAAGGATGAGAAATAACGGGAACCTAGTATTTCTCTGTTCTTTGTCTTTCATGTGTCTAATAGACATGAACAATTTATTTGAAAAACATGTCTAGTCTTCATGCTCTATGTCAAGTATGATTTCACTAATAATAAATATACATTTGCCTAAAGCATCCATATTTGTCCATGTCCATATTGATTAGAGTATTAAAAACTTCAAAAAGTATTTATTTAAGGTACATTTAAAGCAGATAAAAATGTGCGATTAATCACAAGTTAATTCATGACAATCATGCGATTAATCATGGTTCAAATTGTAAGCAATTGACAGCCCTAGTTATAATACAACTGTATGTTTATGGGTGGCAGAAAGTTTCCCCCAAAATCTGCATGACCTTCCAAATGTTATAATGCAAAACATAATACTAATTATTTCTTGAGTAACCTCTAGTTGGTCTGACTAGTTATCAAGCCACTGTCTTAACACAGAGGCTAAGTTTATGCAATTGGCCCCTGATGTCTCGCTTCAGTGACACAACAGCACAGTTCATGGGTGTGAGGATCCTCTCACTGTGACATAAACAGGACTGACCAAAGTCACAAGATAATGGCAGTCATTAGAGCGTTTACTGGATTTACACAATTTCAGAGTGAAACCGTGAGAAATATTTTTTTTTTAGAGAAACCCTACAGCAAACCAAGAACCCCCTTAACCGTAATGCTTTTTAAAAAAAATCAGCATGAAAGTGAACTATCAAAACTTACAATAATTTAATTCATGAACACTTTGGAATATATATGGTAGTATGGTATACTTTGAAAACTGTGAACAAGCCCAGAGAATGTGTTTTTAGTAAATATTTCTGTTTCTTCTCCAGTTATGCCTGTTGGTGTTGATGTGTTGTCGATGTCAGTGATGTTGGGAGATTCAGTCACTCTACACACTGATGTTACTGAAATAAAGAGAGATGATGTGATACAGTGGACGTTTAACCATCAAAACACTCCTATAGCTAAAATCAATAGAACGGCTGGGATCTTCTCTAAATATGATGGTGCTGATGGGAGATTTAGACACAAACTACAGCCGGACTATTTGACTGGATCTCTGACTATCAAGAACATTGGAACCAGTCACTCTGGACTTTATAAAGTTGACATCAGCAGCAGCAAACACACCATACACAAGACGTACAATGTGACTGTCAGTGGTGAGTAGATCATGTCCTTCAATGTAATATTTATCTATTTAGATGTCAAATCTAACATGGTTTGCATTGAATACAGTTTAATATGTACAGTTAAATAAGTATAAAATAATAAGTATGGGACTGTTATAAATATATATATAAATGATGAAACACAAGGTCTTTAACTGATTTATAACTGGACTTATAGTGTAGATTGAAGTGGGGGACATATTCATATTTTATACTTTTCCTGGGTTGGGGACCTAGTAATCACGAAACGACATGGCATGACCCCCCACCCCCACCCAGAAGTAATACTGAAACCTTAGCTGAGTCAGTGCACAGGGCCCAGAATTCCCAGTGGTTGTAGTGATGACGCACGTTATCTTGCGACCAGTGTTAGGGAGGTTACTTTGGAAATGTAATAGATTACAGATTACAAATTACCCTATTTAAAATGTAATAAGTAGTGTACCTTTTCAATTATTTTATAAAAGTAAAGTAACTGATTACATCTGATTACTTTTTGATTACTTTTAAGTTTCTAATGGATATTTTCAACTAAATCATAAATTTTATACCAAGCAGGTGTGACCTTACAGTAGCACTCTGTTTACTGTTAGAATTTCAAAATCTTTCATCACTTGAATTAAGATTATATTAATTTAATTTTAAAGTACAGCCACCACAAAACCAGACCATATAACAACAAAAAAAAAAATGTTTACTGTTGTTACAAAATTACAATTTTGCATAGCTTTGACAGGACACACTGGCAAGTAACAATGCCTTGAAAAACTTAAATCTTAAAAAGATTTCTTGAATGTATCCTCTAAAAAAAACAGAGATATTTTTTTAGTTATATTTAAGAGAAAACACAATTCTAGATTATAATAATGTAGTAAGACACGTTTTTTTCTTCTTACTGATATAATAAAAAAATTTAAAAACCTGCAAACTATTATTTTTTTAACACTATGTGTGAAGGGAAATCATTATACCATACAGGGCTAATAATTATTTCTCACTAACAGAAGCAAGAATAGATTCTAGAATAGATACTGCCAAATCGAAACAGACTCCATCGTTGTAGCTGTGTCATAAAATCCATGGTATTGTTCATTTATTTATTTATTTTTAATTATTGCTTTAAATAAAGTTACATTTCATCTAAAACACTGCTTAGATTCAGTGACCAACTGCTGTGCTTCACTAGATAACAGCTCGATTTTGCAAGACAGAATGGGACAAACTAATTGAGAGATTTGTCCACTAGGTGGCACGTTAGGTCAACATCGATCATTAGAGAAAAGTTTCAAGCCCTCGAGAAAAATAGATTTGTATTTTTTCGAAAATAAACTAAACTGCAGCGGATTTTCATCCTTCAGATCATTAGTCACGTTTCAGCTGAAAATCACGCAGTAGTGTAAACACTGATTTTACAAATGACACTCAAAATTAAAATGTTTAAAAATGCGTTTTTTTTTGTTTTTTTTTGTGTCTGGTAAAATCAGGCTAGCTAATTTGTTATGAATGTTTTTAATATTGATCTCGAATACACAAAGGTAGGGTTGGGTATCGTTTGGGGTTTATTCGATACAGGTGCCAAATCGATACTTTTAAAAAAGCCACAAAATGGTGGATGACACAAGTATATCTTTTTATTGGACAAAAAAGGTTCTTTAAAATGAAAATTGTATTAAAAGTTTAAAGTATACATTAATATGTAAGTAAATACAAAACACAACAATAAAATCTAAGCCACCTAACCCAACTACAATAATTTAACAGCTTCAGATTACAGCAATTCTTTTGCAGAAATATTACCATATTTGCCTTCTCTGGCAAAATAGAACACCTCTCCTGACTTATTGCATGTCCTGGTTAGACTAGGGCAGGGGGCAGTTGTGGCTAGAAGGGGTACAGCTCTGACCTGAAACTAACAATGAAATTAATAGTTCTACCTAAAAGATTATGTTTTTAATGTCTACACTTAGCCCTTACTATTATACATAAAACAGTATTATTGTTGTACAGTGTGATAAAAATAACGTTAGATTGATGTGCGCATGCCCAGTGTTCAGATATGTCTCCATTCTAGTCTAAATCTTTTTTCTCTTTCTATAGGTGGAAGGGTGACCAAATTGTTAGTGTAATCTGTTACGTGTCATGTCATGAAATGTTTTTAATACAAAAACTGTCTAATGTGATCACAATTTCATTGAAAAAATTAAGTTTAGTAAGTTAGGTCTATTAATTGTAATGATTTAATTTCAGACAACAAATAAATTATATAGAGAAAGTGAGCAAAGTATAAACAGAGCTTTTTGAAACTATTTGAAACTATTTACCAATTAGTAAACCACTTGTGATGGTCTGGGTGTCTGTCCCTGTAATGCTCGGGTTTCGGGGTATTTCCCTTGCACTGCACTCAAATGTATGCGGGAGGAATCATCCTCCTAATCGTTTTTTTTTTTTTTTTTTTTTTGTTGCTTCTTCCTTTCAATAATAACCCCTTTGTTAATGGTGACTGGCTTTGTGTGGTTAAGTAATGCACAGTAGGTTACGCACCATAGATATACTACAGTATGCACTGCGTCGCAAAATGATTCACTCTTTCTAATCGTTCCAATCGGATCGCGAATCATTTTATTGAGAACAGAGCTTCAATGCGTGTATCGCGAATCATTTGATTCATTTAGACGATTTACATCCGGACGTAGGAGAGCTTCACGGGATATTTTATCCCAACGGGAATTCAAATAATTCAGCAGAGGCAGGGATGCACAGACTAGAGCAAAATGCGCCCTGCTGATAGAGCCAGCTGATGTCCACAAACTGTCAAACACGGTACATCCCTATGCTTTCAAGTTTATTCCATGTGCCCTCAAATGTTCCATTAAGTTTGACGTGTTTCCCCCTTTACACACAACTGTTGTAAAACGTGTTGCATGTCGCGTTGTCTGAATAATTTTTTGTGAAATATAGCCACACTTAAGAACATTTAGTTTTCGGCATTTTAAGTTAAGCGGGTTTAATGTAACGTTAGCTAACGACAGACCACCTGCTGCAGTCAGAGCAAGAGTAACGACAGATTCTGAATTCATGTGCTTCTTGGATGGTTTCATTTCCCGGCGATTTGTGCTTTTAATTTGAAATGTGAAAATGGCCAGATGTCTGGGATTTGTATCATCAAAGCTTTCCGACGTTCACGTGAGTTTTTTTCATTCAGGAAATTTTCCGAACATTCTGACACACCCCATGAATGCAGTATTTAAATTTAACTAGCGATCATGCATGTTGACATATCAATGCTTCTTACATCCGTGTCATAGCACTAGAAGACAAATATTTCAAAAGACAGTTCAGACACTTAAGTGGCACCGAAATGAGGCACCGAAATTCGCGTTGTGTTTCGGTCCGATACATACCGGTCATATGGGTACCGGTGC
Organism: Garra rufa; assembly: GCF_049309525.1. Lineage (NCBI taxonomy): Eukaryota > Metazoa > Chordata > Actinopteri > Cypriniformes > Cyprinidae > Garra > Garra rufa. The sequence goes on from NC_133367.1 coordinate 539,711, forward strand.
CGGGTTTCGGTACCCAACCCTACACAAAGGGGACGATGAACACACTGGCAAAGAGGATTAACCTAACTGGTAGACGTGATGCGCCGCAAATTCAAACCGGAAAACCAATCAAAAGCACCACTTTATTAAATGGCCTTAGTTGAAGGCATCATGCATATCAAAAACAGGCAAAGAAACAGATTAATTTTATTCAACATATCCTACATTTTTAAAGAAAATTTTTAGATGTAACCCCATTTGTAATCTTTAACATTTTCATAAGTAACGGTAATTTAATTACACATTTTTTTCTCAGTAACTGTAACGAATTACTGTTACTTTTATTTTGTAATTAAATTACATAACACCGTTACATGTAACTAGTTACTCCCCAACACTGCTTGCGACTCTTTTACCGGGTGTTTTGAAGGCAAATAAATGTTCACGATGAAAAATTATGTGCAAACTGGAATGAAGCACCGATCAGGGAGCTTGTCACTGTACGTGTTGAAGCTGAGATCATTCACCAGTTTAGTGGAATGGTTTGCATCACATGTATTCATGGGATCTTTACGGGTTTTGTGTGTGAATGCATGCACATATTCTGGAAAATCACTGGCACTGTGAATGAACCAAAATCAAAAGATTCTGGGACAAATCATTGGATACATTATCAGTATATTTTCTGGAATTGCTGTGTAAAAGAGGCTATAAATATATATATATATATATATATATATATATATATATATATATATATATATATATAGTATTTAATTAAAGTTTTAATAGCTGTTATTTATGTGTTTGCTGTAACAGGTGAAATGAAGTCAGAGTCAGTGAAGGAGGGATATTCGGTCACTTTAAGAACTGATACTGAAATACAAATCCATGATTTCATACTGTGGATATTTGAAGACACTGTCCTAGCAGAAATCTACAATGCAGATCAACAATTCTATATATCTGATAGTGAGAGATTCAAAAACAGACTGAAGCTGGATCATCAAACTGGATCTCTGACCATCACAAACACCAGAACCACAGATACTGGTGTTTATGATCTGAAGATCAGCAGCAGCAAACACATAAACAAGAGATTCACTGTTACTGTCAGTGGTGAGTATCTTTGTCAATGTAACATCAATGTCTAAAGAGCCCGGTTACTGTTGTTATATTGGTTTTGTAACCCCTGAGAAAAGAACATTACTGCCTACTGAACTACTGTATGATATAAAGCAATGAGATGCAGCACTTTAAAGCAATCAGAAATCATCTGTCATAGATAATATCATGGCAACTGCAACAGATGATGTACGATGAACCCAGCTGGACCTCGTGATCCATTTTCCTGCAGAGACTAGCTCCAACTTGGATTAAACACACCTTCCTGCAACTTTGTAGTAATCCTGATTACCTTAATTAGCTTGTTCAGGTGAGTTCGATTAAGGTTGGGGCTAAACTCTGAAGGTTGGGGCTTATAACACTGCAACCAGCAAGTAAAAATTCATTGTTCAGGGGTTAGTATCCTGGGCAGGGCCGTGCCCACCAGTGAGGTCCCCAAGGTCCGGACCATGGTATTTTTTCAATAACAAAAGTTGTAAAATAATTACCTCATATAAATTCTGCTTTGGGACTGCAAAGATAAAAAGCCAAGATAACAGATCTTCTCATCTCATCTGAGATGCCTCAGCACCCACCACAGCAGCTACACTTGACATGACAAAGTGACCGCTGAAAATCATTTGAACTTTGTGTGAGCACGTCATAAATAGAAAGAGGAAGCAGTTTACTGTTGTGGATCCAGTGTGGACAGCATCACTGATTATAATGGGTTTTATAATCTGATTATAATTTTGTCACATCACAACTCGCGTCTGGTGTAGACATGATGTTACAGCACTCAATCAGTGTCAAAGTGTTTGTGATGACCAGTCAAATCAAAGTAGGCAGGGTTTATGTTCACAGACTTTGAGTGCAAAAATTCCAGATCAATGCCTCAAACAGTTATGAAGTGCAAGACGTAAGTAGCTAAACCAAATATTTACTATTTGAGAACTGTTTTATGATATAAATGTTAGTAATACTTTAGAATAATCATCTTTTTTAACACTGCTACACTGATGACACTCATCTCTACCTCTCATTCCATCCTGTTGATCCGACAATAGCTGCTCGTATCTTAGCTTGTTTAACTGACATTTATTGCTGGATGAAGGACCATCACCTTCAACTAAACCTTGCCAAGACAGAACTGCTTGTGTTTTCATCAAACTTATTGTTTCATCACAATTTTACTATTCAGTTCACATCAACCATACCTCCTTCAAAATCAGCCAGAAACCTTGGAGTTGTGATTGATTGATCAGCTGAATTTTCACATTGTTAAAACTGCCCGGTCCTCCAGATTAGCTTTATTCAACATCAGGAAGACCAGGCCCTTTCTTTCGTGAGCATGCTTCACAACTCATTGTTCAATCTCTTGTTCTGTCCAGGCTGGACTATTTCAATGCTCTTTTGTCAGGTCTTCTAGCTAGTTCTATTAAACCTTTACAATTGATCCAGAATATGACTGCAAGATCAATTTTCAACAAGTCGAAAAGAACACACATCACACCCCTCATCAATTTGCACTGGCTACCAATAGCTGCTCACATAAAATTCAAAGCATTAATGTTAACCCACAAAACCACCACTGGCTCTTTACCTTAATTCACTACTTCAGACTTTTGTGCCCTCTAAAAGCTTGCATTCTGCAAGTGAACAGCGTATTATTGTGCTATCCCAAAGAGGCACAAAATCACTTTCACAAACTTTTACCTTAACCCTTTGAGCTGTACGGTCCCACATGTGGAATTTAGAACATTCGGTGAAGTCATGAAACTGACAAATTCAAACTGGCGGCGCTGAGCTAGAGACTGACGAGCTCTGCGCTTGTAATATAATCACAACTATGCAGTGTTTTAAACCACATAACGCTTATTTTAGGTCTCAGACATTTAAATACACATAATTACTAGTAAAACCAGACATTTGCAGTTTGTAAAAGACAAATTATGGGGTGTGCTTTATGCATTTACTATGCTAACTAAGCAATCAGTCGTGTCGATCGTCGCGTACGTTACCCTGCCTGCTGACATGTTCTCTTTTTTTTTTCTGATATCATGTGATTATGTTTAAATTATGCGTGAATATTCCCAAACACTATGGCAGTGCAATCTCTGAGATAATGTATGTGATTTACTCTCAATTCACTTAAAATTCCGAAAAATCCAAGATGTACCGGGCCAATCACAATTCAGTGGGCGGGTTTAACATGATGACGACTGACCTGCGACCATAAGTTCCATCAGACATGAATTCCTGGGGGAGCCAAGATGGCGACGTGATAGGTGGACGCATTTGTCGAGGTGTCATCAGGAAATTTGAAATAGGATGATTATATGATAACAGATAACAGATTATTTCGATTTATAAATGTGTAAGTGAGTTTTGTACTCTCATTATTCACCTTGTGTTGATTTACTTATGGGCAGAAAGAAAGTTAGACAGATTTCCAGCGAGAAAACACGAGCGTCATCTATGGAACCTGTTAAAAGCGCTGATGTAAAAGTTAGCATCGTCTCTTCCATGGATTTTGGTCCGTAGGAGAATGCTGAGGATCTTAGCAACTGGTTTGACTCACGCCCAGATATGAATGATCTTCTGGCGATTCCTCTACCTACAACTCCCTTAAAACCTGTGTCAAAGAAAACGAAAAGAGATCCTACGGATAGTAGTGACTCCTCAACGGAAATTCTTACGGCAATTCGTGAGCTCTCTGGAAAATACGACCAGATGTTCCAGAAAATTTCAGCAATTGAAATGACAACTGGATCAACGGCTAAGCAGATTGAGACTTTGTCATCTACGGTTACTCAGCTTGTCACTGAGGTAGCAACGCATAAGGAGTCCCTTAGAGTTGTGGCCACTGAGATTCAGGAGCTCCAAAATACAAATGAAAACCCTGAGGCCGAAATTGGAGAAAACAAGCGTTACATCTGGAAATGGACTTTAAAATTACACGGCGTCAAAGAGAAGGATGGAGAAGATGTTCGGCAAGTTGTGATTGATATCCTTAGCAACATAGTGCCTGGCATCAGCGATGACCTTGGGGGTGCCGTTGATATTGCACATCGTCTTGGGCCAAAAAAAGGGGATGGTTCCCACCGATCCATCATTATCTTGTTTGCACTCCGTCGTTTTTGCGACACAGTTTGTCAAGCTGCCAGAGGCTGTAAATTCCTTCTCGACAACAAGTTACGGCTCACCGAAGCACTCTCACCAGAAGATAGGATCGCCAGAGAGAAACTTTAGCCCCTTGTTAAAAAGGCCAGAGATGAGGGCAAAAAAGCGTCCTTTCGCGGATCCTTCGCATTAATTGACGGGAAAAGATTCAATTACGTTGACGTGAGATAGACATGTCCCATGTCAATGGTTCTTAACGATAGTCTAACTGGCTATTTTCTACTTTTATTTCACAAGTCGAAAAAGTAAATAATTATGAATCACTTATAGTTATAAGGGGTTTACGTGATGCTGTAAAAAGGAAAGCAGTTTTTTTGTTCTGTAAGAGCAGTGAGTCTGATATAATCCTCTTCCAGGAAACACATTCATGTGAAATGGATGTAAAGTTTTGGAAAAATCAGTGGGGTACTACTATTTATTGTAGTCACGGCTCTAACCATTCTGCTGGTGTTTCAATTCTCTTACACAAATTTAAAGGACAGATACTTGGGTAAAGTCATCTGACGAAGGGAGATGGATTATTTTATCGCTTAAACAGGATAACGTTAACTTTGTTGTTTGTAATATTTATGGTTGTAATTCTCGATCGGATAATAGGTTTTTGTTTTCTCAGATAATCTCTGAACTAAAAAAAATACTTATGAAATACCCTGACTCTTTTGTAATTCTAGGCGGCGATTTTAATGAGTGTGTTGACATCACTTTGGACCGAATTCCTCCCAGATGTAATGACGGTCTTCATTCGAATAGTAATATTTTAGCATTATGTGCAGAGTTTTCTCTTACTGATACATGGCGCTTTTGCAACCCTGATTTACACGAATGTACTTGGTCCAATAGAAATAGATCCTCCCAATCAAGAATTGACCTCTTTTTGATCTCTTCCTCGGCTCTTCAATTTGTAAAAGATATTTCTCACTCATTTGCTCCTCTGTCAGATCATAAACAAATTAGTTTAAAATTATCTTGCAAAAATGATCAAATTCCAAGGTTACGTGGTTATTGGAAATTTAATAATTCACTCTTAAAAGATGCTTCCTTTAATAATAGTATTAAAAGCTTATTTTCGGGTATATTCTCTAAAAAAACTGAAGACAGTTATAAAGTCAAATGGGAATTTTTTAAATATAAGGCCAGGCAGATTGCTATTAGAAGAAGTAAAGATCTTAAAGCCTTAAAGAATAAGAATATAAATGAACTCTTAAAGAAAATAAATATTTTATTGCAAAAAACATTAACTGAGGAAGAAGAATTGTACTTAAAGGAATTAAATCTTCAAATTAATCAAGCTTATTTGGATTTGGCTAGAGGAGTTTTTATTAGATCAAGAGCCAAATGGCTTGAGGAAGGAGAGACCAATTCCAGCTATTTTTTTTGCTTTAGAAAAAAAGAATTGCAGGAAAAATTATTTGACGTCTCTGAATATTAATGGTGTCAAATGCACTGATCCGAAATTAATTTCTACTTTTGTTACTGCCTTTTATAATGACCTTTATATTTCTGAATTCAATATGGATCATTCTGAAAATGTCTTTGAAACAATTAGGAATCACATTCCTGTCACTGATAATGATTTTAAAGATATTTGTGAGGCCTCTTTGACGATTGAAGAAATCAAGTCTGCTCTATTTTCTATGAAAAGAAGGAAATCCCCCGGTGTTGATGGTTTTTCCGTTGAATTTTACATTCATTTCTGGGACTTAATCCAATCCCCTTTACTTTACATGTATAATGAATGTATTGTTCAGAGAGAAATGACTTCATCAATGAAACAGGGTATTATTTCCCTTATCCCAAAACCTGAAAAAGATTATCTCTTAATAGATAATTAATAGATACACTTCTCACAGTTGATTGCAAGATCTTGGCCTTGGTTTATGCGAATAGATTAAAATTTAAACTTAGTCATATTATTTCAGAAACACAGTCGGGTTTTGTTAAAGGAAGGCATATTAGCAATAATATAAGACTTATTTTTGATTTATTGGATTATGCTGACTTTGTCAAATCTAAAGCTGTTATACTTTTTTGGACTTTTATAAGGCCTTTGAAACCATTGAGCATGAATTTCTTCTGCAATCTCTCAAATTGTTTGGTTTTGGGTCTTCATTTATTAGTATAATTGAAATGTTTTATGAAGAAATTACTAGCTCTGTTATAGTTAATATGTTCACCTCACAAAGATTTTTTATAAGACGTGGGGTTAGACAGGGTTGCCCGATTTCCCCTTTTTTATTCATTTTGGTTACTGAATTATTGTTTTAAGTATTATGTACAATCAGAATTTAAAGGGAATTTCCATTTTTGATAGGGAAATAAAAATTTCTTAGCTAGCTGATGACACCACTCTCTTTTTAGAGGATAAAAGTCAACTTTGTAAAGCTATTCAGATAATTAAACCATTTTTGTGTGCTTCAGGGTTAAAGCTAAATTTGTCCAAATGTGAGATGTCACTGCATAAATGTGACCTCAATTGAAGGTATTCCAGTTAAAGACACAATAATTATATTATATTATATTTATGTGTCAAAAAATGTAATAGTAAGACAGCAACTTAATTTTTCTAGCAGAATAAAGAAAACTCAAAATATTTTTAATCTTTGGTTACAAAGAGACCTCTCTCTTTATGGTAGGGTTCTCCTCTCTAAAGCAGAAGGTCTTTCTCACTTCGTCTATCCTTCACTCTCTTTATATGTCAATGATTGTACTACTAAAGGTATCAATAAACTCTTCTTCGATTTTATCTGGAAAAACAGGGGCCTCATTTATAAAACTTTCTTACGCACTGATTTGATCTTAGAGTGTTCGTACGATCAAATCCACGTCAAAGTACAGATTTATAAAAACCGTCTTTGACGTGGAAAATTACTTATCTCCACGTCAGATTCCAGCTTGGCGTACGACCGTTTCCTTGTGGTAATGCCTGGTATTGCAGATAGTTCAGCCTCACTATAATTTGATTTCTTGAGCTCCTTTTTACTTGCCATTGTCACAGAGTTTTTGCTTTAGGAATGAGCTCATTTTATATGTTAATTAATTAAGCAGGGGCGTTTCGACGGCGGAACATTCAGCTGCACACAATTCCACGATCATTTGTGATTTATAACCGAATGACTGGCGTACGCATGGATTTCGTGCGTACAGTACGTTCGTTTTCTCTGAATCGCTCTTACGATCAAATAAAAAAAAAATCTTAGATAAAATCAAGGATGGTTTCTACGCAAGTCTTTATAAATGAGGCCCCAGGTCTCATAAACTTAAAAAAGTAGTGATATCTAATTGTAGAAGTGACGGAGGACTTGAAGCCATAAACTTTCATAATACGATTTACGCGTTAAAAATAAATTGTCTAAGAAGGTGTTTAATAAATCCAAATTCTGTATGGTTCTTTATCCCTAATTATATCTTTAATAAAATTGGAGCCCTCCCCTTTATCTTAAAATGTAATTATATGTATAATAAACTCCCAGTTAAATTAGCAAATTTTCACCAGCAGGTTCTTCTTGCATGGATGTTACATTCACAACTTCTCACCACATAAAACTCTCTTGTGGAATAATATGGATATAATTTTATATAATCAATTTTTTTATAATCTATTTTTTTCACTAATTGGTTTAATAGAGGATTAATTTACATTTTTTCTTTATTTGATAATTTTGGTAATGTCTTGTCATATGAACGTTTCATGACTGTCCATGACTTTCCTGTTCCTTTCAAAGAATACAACACTGTTCTTAGAGCTATTCCCATCGGTTTAATGCATCTGGTTAAAGGCCATATTTTATACACCAACAAAGATATACAGGAATCAGTTTTGTTGCTGGGCGGCATTGACATTTATGACAGAAAATGCAATAATAAACATGTTCGCCAGATATTTCAAAAGAAAGATCGCATTGTTCATAAAGGGAGATCCCATTGGGCTGCCTTAATTAATGATATAGATTGGAGAAGAACGTGGTTGTTGCCTCACAAATATTTTCTCCCTAATAAGACCAAAGAGGTCCACTTTAAAATATTGCATAAAATATATCCTGTCAACTCAACTATTTCCAAATATCTTGATATTCCTAGTACCTGCACTTTTTGTGGCAACGAAGATGAAACCTTAAAACCTTTTTTTCTTGTGAATTTATTCAGAAGTTTTGGTTTGATTTATATTCTTATTTAAACAACCCCCTTGTTTTTGCGCAATCTTTTAGCTTAAAATATATTATTTGTTATTACTCTGACCCTGCCAACAAATCTAAAGAATATATTTTCAACTTTTTTTATTTTCAAATAAAAAAGTTTGGCAAATTCTTCATACATAAGCAAAAAATTTTGGGCTCAATCCCCACACTTCCACATTTTCTGATTGAGATTGACTCACTGCTCACATCTTTTTGTTTGACTAGTAGGCTAATAATAAATGTGTCAGGTTTTTGGAAATATATGAAAAAATTATTTCTATTAACTCTGATTAAGTTTAGATAGCTTTCCTTCATTACTCTTACATTATTATTATCAACATACCCCCTTACTATTTTTTTTAACCTCTTCTTACTTCTATCTTCTTTACATTTTCTCCTGAAGATGATTGTATATTTCATCTGTTTGAATAAAAAAAAAAAAAGACTTGAATTCCTGGTTCCATGAATTACGTGTGGAAAACTGAACAGTATTTATATATTTTTTTACTTTTGATACACAGCCACGTCCATCTGTCTTGAGCAGGAGCTTGTTACTTGTGAACGCTCTCTGGTGTAGTATACGCAAACACCGGAAGCGATCTGTGGCGTGTATACGACACTCATTGTTTACACAGAGTGTTCATTGTGCACAGAGATTGTGGGTATAGCGGCTATTCAAAATGGTAATTACTTGCGCTTATCCTGGTTGTACAAACCCATTTAAAGCTAAAAGATTACGTTTGCTTACGCAAACTCATCCTGGACTTTATCACCGATTTCCCCTTCCAGTGTTTGCATATACTACACCAGAGCACGTTCACATGTGACGAGTCGAATCATAAGGCTTGTTTGAGATGCGCCTAGCCTCGCCTGAAATGTAGGCGAGAGCAGGCGGCTGCAGTGAGGGGAGGACTGAAATAAGCGCAGTCAAGACGGACAGTTCTGAGCTTTGGAAGCGGAACAGATACCTGAGAGATCAAAGGCGGATATCGCGTTATTCACAATCACCTGCTGTGTTGCTGATAAACATGATATAATTTAAGTTCTATTGCTTTTATATGAAAATAAATACGATTAACAAAACACTCAAAGTGCCTGCTTTTTAATTCCATACGAAAGGCGTATTTATCATCCATTTTTACTTTAGTACAAACGTGTACTTTATATTTTTATAGTAATATGACAACAATCACAAATCACACACAGAGATCGCACTGTCATAGTGTTTGGGAATATTCATGCAGAATTTAAACACATAACCAAATGATATTAGATTAAAAAATAAAACATTTTAGAAAAGAACGCAACATCACAGTTGTTTGGACCAATGAGCATTAAGCTGTGTCGTCAGCCAGTCGTTTCCCATCGTGCTTTTGCTCAGCGCAGTCGGTGAAAAGATACTGCGCCCGACTGCTCAATCCGACACAGCCGCCTCGCCATCGCGAGAGTTTTTTGGCACACGTCAGCATGATGTCAGAGCAAGTCGGACGTAACTCGGACACTTTTCTAACCGGCATGCATCTTGCGTTGATCACCGGTGATCGATTCTGCGCAGATTTTGCTCATCTCAAACGAGCCTATTGATATGCTAAACTCGGGCTCATGACAGATGGACGTGGCTGTGTATCAAAGGTAAAAAGAAAATTATATAAATACTGTTCATTTTCTTGCAAAAAACGATCGTTTCGTGTCTTAGGACATTGTCATGAGCCGCAGGGTTTGTCTGTGCGTGTTTTTGTTTACTTTTAAAGGTTTAGTGCCCATCTATGTCTATTATTTGGCTGACAGACTGCACAGTGCACTGATTTTCGTTAAAAATTTCAGTGAAATATCAATACCCCTACCATCCTCTGCCATGTCCTTTATATTTATTTTGTGGAAACTTATTATCTGTCACATTTTCAGAGTCCTTCAGATGAATGGTTAAAGTCCCCCTGAAATTTAAGTTTTTTGGCTTTTAGTATGAATATATTAGCCTTAAGATAATCTATAAACTAGTGTGCTTCAAAACAACAACAAAATTCGCATTTACAAGATATGGGCATTCAAAACTTACAGTCTCGTCACTTCCGCCAATATGAATCAAGGAGTTTGATGATATCACCGTGCATGTGGTAGCGATCCAACTAATGTCTAATTTCAGTTTCAGTCTTCTTGTGTGAGCGTATTTTGAACTCGAAAAAACATCACAAAGTCCAGCAATTTCCTTTCAGCAAGTTTAATAACAAAATAACTGGAAATGTTTAACGGTCAAAAAACTGTGTCGCTCCAATTTTACCTGAACAAGTTCTAACGGCTCTCGCCGGAAATGACATCAGCATCATTTTCAATGTTTTTAAGAAACATTTTAAATTATTAAAACACAATTATTTATCAATTCTTCAATTAAATAATTATTCTTCACACATCAAAATAAATAAACAAATAGCTTAAATGGCTCTTACATACCGGCCCCTAATTGGTTGGGCGGGTGACAAACCAATTATCACAGATATATTCAAATATTAAGAGACATTAAACTTCAAAATTTTAAAATAAGAAATAGCAACTTAGTTCCTTTACATTTTCTTTGTCTTTCTTCTTGACGATTCTTCGTTATTCTGAATATTTAAATTGCCTCTTGAATTAGACACTATTTGTTTACTGGTCTCTCTAATACATTAGTCCTGGTTTGTAGCTTCACTCTGCGTACTGCTCCACTGGAGTCTGGCAAGGTTTCTGTTACTCTTCCCATTATCCATGAATTGCGTGGGGAAGAACTGTCCACCACCAACACGACATCGCCAGGCTCAAAGTTCTTTTTAGACCTTACCCATTTGCTGCGCTCCTGTAGAATGGGTAGGTACTCATGAGTCCATCTACTCCAAAACAAATCAGCAAGATACTGGACCTGTTTCCAGCGTTTTCTCGCATATTGATCCTCTTTTTGGAAGAGACCCGGTGGTAGGTTGGGTTGAGTTTTCAATAACAGTAAATGGTTAGGCGTCAGAGGCTCAAGGTCATTCGGATTGTCTGATGCACTAGTTATTGGTCTGTTGTTAATGATGCTCTCCACCTCGCACATGATGGTGTGAAGACTGTCATCGTTGATAGACTGTTCCTTTAAGAGAGCACTTAGTATCCTTCTTACGGTACGAATTTGACGCTCCCAAATTCCACCCTGATGGGAAGCAGCTGGACTGTTGAAGATCCATTTAATCCCCCTCTGTAGCATGGCATTTTCAATTTTGATATGGTTCTAGTTGCTCAGTGCTTCTCGCAATTCTCTTTCAGCGCCGACGAAATTTGTGCCATTGTCTGAGCGCATGACTGACACCTGTCCTCTTCTACTTATAAAGCGCCTTAGAGCATTTATGCACGATCCAGTGTCCAAGCTATCAGCTACCTCTATGCGTACTGCTCTAATTGTTAGGCAGGTGAACAACACTCCATACCTTTTCACAGTACTCCGGCCCCGTTTAACATCGAAGGGTCCGAAGTAATCGACTCCCACGTTTGTAAAGGGGGGTTTATCAGGTAGCAAGCGATCTTCTGGCAAGCTTGCCATTTTTTGCTCTCCAACTCTTCCACTGAGTCTGCGACAAACTGAGCATTTGTTTATAAGCTTTCGAATAGCTGCGTTAGCTTGAGGGATCCAGAATTTTTGTCTGAGCGTAGATAGCAGGTAGTTTCGACCACAGTGTCCATATCTTTGATGAAGGTCACTTAGAATGAGAGTGGAAATTCTGGAGTGCTTAGAAAGAATCACAGGATGTTTGGATTCTTCTGGCATGGCCGCTTTATTAAGCCTACCACCCACTCTTATTATTCCATCCTGAAGCACAGGGTCAAGCTTGTACAGTTGACTTCTTCTCTTAACAGGAACATTACTTCTCAAGGCTTCAATTTCCTCTAAGAAGTGTTGTTTCTGACTGTGCTGAATGAGTTGAACTTCAGCTTGATTTAAGTCTTCCAGGCTCAGTGACTTTCCTCTCAGTGTTGATCTGTACCTTTGCATTTGATCCTGTAAAAGGGCTGCTTGTTTTTCTGGGTCTTTTTCTTTTTCTGCAATGGACGATTGGAATTGTTTCCTTGCTTTGCGTAATTGTAACAGTGTTTCTTTGAGTCTTAGCATCCATGCTATTACTTTCCTCAACTGAAACCAACTTGAGTAGTAATCAGTTAACTTGCTCATAACGTCTTTGCTTTCATTGATGCTGAGAACATTGACTTTGATTTCTTTTTTGATTTCAGGGCCTTGTTCTGAAACTTGACTCATTTGATCTGGTCTTTGTGGCCATTCTTCTTTTGGTTTCAACAAAAAGTTGGGCCCTTTAATCCATGTTCCAGCTCGCACAAAGTATTTTGCTTTAAGACCTCTAGTAGCCTGATCTGCAGGATTCTGTGCTGACTTGACAAACCTCCACTGTAATGGAGTAGTAGCATCTCGTATTAGTGAGATCCTGTTTGCTACGAAGGTTTTGAATCGAGCACTCTCATTTCCAATGTAGTTAAGCACAGTAGTGCTGTCTGTCCAGAAAACGGACTGCTGCAGTGGGATTTGAAGTTCTTGCCTTAGTATTTTGTCCATTTTGACGGCCACTGCTGCTGCTGACAACTCAAGTCTGGGAATTGTGATTTGTTTGAGTGGGCTCACTCTCGACTTTCCCATCAACAAAGAACTGTGTTTCTGATTTTGTTCATTTGTAAGTACCAGATAAGTTGCTGTGGCATAAGCGTTTTCGCTGGCATCAGAGAAATGATGCAGCTGTGCTTCCTTTGTGTTTCCGAACTTCTCTGGTTTTACACACCTTTGGATTTTGAAGTCTGAGGGGTGATTTAACTCTTCTAGCCATTTGACCCACTGATCAGCACGCTTGCCATCAATCTCTTCATCCCATCCGTATCCTTGTTTACACATATCCCTTAAAAGGAGTTTGACTGGTAGGATGAGTGGCACCAGAAAGCCAAGAGGGTCGTAAATTGAATTGACGACTGAGAGAATACCTCTTCTGCTCAATGGCTTCTCCTGTATTTGGATGTTGTAAGTGAAGGTGTCATTTTCCGTACACCACTGCATACCAAGTGCTCTCTTGATGGGCAGAGAATCCTGATCCAAGTCAAGGTCTTTTATTCCACTGGCTCTTTGATCTTCTGGGATAGACAATAATACCTTTCTACTATTGCTTACCCATTTCGTTAAGCAGAAACCACCTTCAAAACATAAGTCTCGAATGTCCTTCACTAGGTCAACTGCTTCTTGTTCTGTGCTCACTGATCTCAAACAGTCATCTACGTAAAAGTTGTACAGAACTGTTTCAACAGCCTTTTCAGATGCTACATCTTTTCTGTCTTCCACTGTCTTTCTTAGTGCGTAAGAGGCGCAGCTAGGTGATGATGTGGCGCCGAACAGATGCACCATCATTCTGTACTCCTCTATGGGTGCATTCAAATTGCCATTTGGCCACCAAAGAAAGCGAAGCAGATCAGCGTCCTCTTTAGGAACCCTCACTTGATAGAACATCGACTCCACGTCTGCCATCATGGCTATCGGTTCTTCTCTAAATCTGGTGAGCACACCAATGAGTGTATTTGTGAGGTTTGGACCTTGCAGCAACTGGCTGTTCAGAGACATCCCTTGAAAGGAAGCAGTACAGTCAAAGACCACTCGAATTTTCTTTTTCTTGGGGTGGTACACCCCGTGGTGTGGTATGTACCATACTCGGTTGTCGTTGCGCTCCAGCTGTTCTGTGGGAACTTTGACTGCATATCCTCCAAGCAAACTTGTGTTCTTTTGAAGCTTTCTTTTCAGGTTTGCTGCACGCAGTTCAGCAACACATCTATTGTTTGGCATCTTTATTGATTCAGTTTTCAATGGCAATTTCACACAGTAATGCCCATCCTCAAACTTCGTATTTTCCTGCACTGACCGCAAGAACTGTTTGTCCTCCAGTGACATTTCTTCTTTTTCTTCATAGTGGCGTTCAGGAAAGTCTGAGTTATACTGCTGAATCAATAATTGCTCTATTTCTACCACTGAGAGACGATTAACTGTATGGTATGGCAGTTTAGACTTTTCTGCAGTATTGCATTCTTTCTTGATGGTTCCATTCACCACCCAGCCAAGAGCAGTTTTCACAGCATATGGTCCATCCTGTTGGCTATTTATGATGTACCACGGCTCCATTGCTTTGGAATTGTTGGCTCCAATTAGAAGATCCACATTTGCATTAATGCTAGGTATGCTTACTTCACTCAAGTATGGCCATTTGTTGATATCTTCCTGTTTAGGAATGTTCTCGTTTTGAACAGGAATGTTGCTGTGTGTAAAGACTTTTGGAAGCTCGAAGTAATTTGTGTCTTCCAGAGCACACACCTCCAGGTCTGTAAGGATAAAACTGCTTACCAGCTTCTGCTCTCCTGGCTTATCTTGACACATAGTGCTCAGCAGAATCTGAGTTGGCTTCCCTTTCAGGTTCAATTTCTTTCGCAGTTCTTCAGTACAAAAGATAGCTGTACTTCCTGCGTCAAGGAAAGCATATGTTTCCACATATCTGTCACCTTTACTTGACTTGACTTTTACTGGCACTATTGACAATACACAGTTATCTCCTGCAGACTCTGAGAAGTTGCTTGATTGGTGGTTAAGGGAGACCTGGGCACATGAGATCTTTTTATCTGAAGTTTCAACATCTTTTGTACCTGTGTGTTCCTCCTTAATGTGCAGAATGTCTGGGTGTTTCTGGGAACATTCCTTACATTCCATTCTCTTTTTACACATCTTGCTTAGATGGCCTTGAGTTAAGCATCCAAAGCACAAGCCCCTAGATTTCAGGAACTCCACACGTACCTTATGTGGCTGCTCTTTGATTTCACTGCATGACTCGAGAGCATGACCTTTTGAGCAAAACATACATGGTTTCTCAAAGGCATTGACTATCTTGGGTGGAATGACCTGTTTTCTTGACACCTCCAGTGGCCTTCTTTCTTCCGTGCAAATGTTGGTTGCAAAGCTGCTCTTACTTATTCCTTTTTTAGGATACTTCTCTTTCGGATTTACCTTCACTGCTACAACATTGCGGCTGTCCAGTATGTCTCCGAAGAGAGGGTCCATGGCCACTTTTGCTTGACGATCAATGAAGTCAGCTAAATGAGTAAATCTGGCTCTTACTCCTTGGCGTTCTTTGATGTCATATGCTTCTGATCGCCACTTTTCTTTCATTTTGTACGGCAACTTTGAAATTACAACTCTCATGTTGGTAGGATTGTCCATCTCCTCCATAGATTCTCCATCCTCCAACGTATTACGGCAACCAATCAGGAACAAAGCATATGCGCACAAGGCTTTACCATCATCAGACTTGATCTGAGGCCACTTTAACGCTTTATCGATATACGCCTTTGCTATGATCAGCTCATCTCCATAATGCCTCTGGAGAAGTCGTTTTGCTTCATTGAAACCTCTGCTTGATGGCATATATTCACAACTCCTGATAAGCTCTTGGGGTTCTCCTGCGGTGTATTGTTCTAGATAATATAGCTTGTCCTTTTCATTATCTGTTTTACGTTCAATGGTATGCTCAAAGGACCTGATGAAGGATTTGTAGGTTAATGGATCACCAGTAAACACTTGGATGTCTTTACTAGGAAGATGAATTTGTTTTTGCTGTTTCACAAGCAATTCCGTCAAGTCATGTTGTTTCTGCAAAACTTGAATTATGCTGTCATTTGCTGGACGATTAACACTGTGGCCTTCTGAATTGCCTAACTGTGGCGCTGCAAGTGACACTGGATTTGAGATTGACTTTGTTCTACTTTTCCCCACAGCTGAATGACAAGGCGAGTAGTCTTTTTGCTCTGTTTTCAGTTCTGATTGCTTTTGATGGATTCCTTTTCTGTGCTTAGATTGTACACTGCTTCTGCCATCCCTCTGAATGTTCATATTCTTTAAGTACCTTTAATTTAGCACTACTCTCTGCAAGCGCTGTTTCAATTTCAAGTTCCTCCATTTTTGCTATGAGCTGCATCTTTTCAATCTCAAGTTGTTGTTTTTTCTTTAAAGCTGCTGCTCTTGCTAGCAAAGCTGCACGTTTTGTTTCTTCTCGTGCGTATGCAGACAGTACTGAAGAGGAAATTGAACCACTGTCAATATCTGAATCACGTTTTGGTTTTGATTTACTCTTGTTCACAGATATCTGTGAGGCACTGTCGTGAGGAGTAACATCATCCTCCATATCAAGATTGTCATTTTGGCCTTTTCCACCAACAGCAGCCATCCAATCTTCCGTTTTCTTTACAAAAAGTCTCAAGGAATCCATTTTAGGCTCAAACCAATTTTTTTGATCTGCAGTCTTTTCATCTTCAGGCAGAAGATCCTGAACTTGCACATTTAAATCCGTAAACTCAGTTATCAACTGTGCAAAATCAAGCATTAGAGCTTGTACATTCTGCAGATTTGCATCATCAACCATTAGCCCTTCAATGGTTTTGATCTTACTGGTAAGAGCAGATAATTTCGCTTTTCTCAAACTAATGCGTCTGTGAAGTTGCTCTTCTAATGCTCGTTCGGTGGGTTTACACGCTCTCTTGTGTTCAAAAACCGCAACGTCATCCTCTCCTCCCTCAGCCATTATAATTCTAATCAACGCACAAACTGTTTGCAGACGTTTAAAAGTATACGCAATACCTTTCTACATCAAACGTATGCATTTCAGCTTCTTCAAACGTGCACTGAGTCATCTTATGGCCGATTCATAAGTCCGTTACCTCATTCACAAAGCTGAACTTCAATGAGTAGCGATGTCCTTCTTATGACGCAGTTTTTAATCCACCGGAGAATAAAGTTTTGTCCGCTGGTTATAATCCACGATCATCAAGCGTTTCAGTGTTCATTCGTAGACGATCCTCTGTCGATGATGTCTTATCACAAGCTCGTCATCCACGCACTTTTAGTTTCACGCCGGAAATGACATCAGCATCATTT